>NW_006784976.1:0-1443 GCF_000442215.2 Lipotes vexillifer | reverse complement strand
CTAGTTGCTTTAGGTGTAAGGTTAGGTTGTTTATTTGAGATTTTTCTTGCTTCCTGAGGTAAGATTTTATTGCTGTAAACTTTCCTCTTAGAATTGCTTTTGCTATGTCCCATGTCATGGATTGTCATGTTTTTGTTGTCATTTGTCTCTAGGTATTTTTTGATTTCATCTTTGATTTCTTTAGCGATCCATTGGTTGTTTAGTAGCATAATGTTTATCAGCCAAGTGTTTGTGTTTTTTGCATTTCTTTTCTTGTAACTGATTTCTAGTCTCATACTATAATGGTCAGAAAAGATGCTTCACATGATTTCAATTTAAATTTACCATGGCTTGTTTTGTGGCCTAGCATATGATCTATACTGGAGAATGTTCCATGTGCACTTGAAATGAATGTATATTTTGCTGCTTTCAGAGGTAATAGTCTATAAATATCAATTAAGTCCATTTGGTCTAATATGTCATTTAAGGCTTGTTTCCTTATTGATTTTTCTGTCTGGATGATTTGTCCATTGATGTAAGTGGGCTGTTAAAGTCTGCTACTATTACTGTGTTACTGTCAATTTCTCTTTTTATGTCTGTTAACATTTTCCTTACATATTGAAGTGTTCCTAGGTTGGGTGCATATATATTTACAATTGTTGTATCATCTTGGATTGAATCCTTGATCATTATGTAGTGTCCTTCTTTGTCTCTTGTAACAATCTTTACTTTACTTTGTCTGATACAAGTATTGCTACTCTGGCTTTCTTTTAATTTCCATTTGTATGGAATATCTTTTGCCATCTCCTCACTTTTAGTCTGTATGTGTTTCTAGATCTGAAGTGAGTTTCTTGTAGGCAGCAAATATATGGGTCTTGCTTTTGTGTCAGTTCAGCCAGTCTGTGTCATTTGGTTGGAGCATTTAGTCCATTTACATTTAAGGCAATTATCGATATGTATGTTCTTATTGCCGTTTTGTTAATTGTTTTGGATTTGTCTTTCTTGGTCATTTTTCTTTTGTTTTCTTGTCTTGTGATTTGATGACTATATTCAGTGTTATGTTTAGAGTCCATTTTCTTTTTGTGTGTATGTTTATTATAGATATTTGATTTGACGTTACCATGAGGTTTTCATATAGCAGTCTATATATAAAGGAGATTGTTTTAAGTTGCTGATCTCTTAATTTCAAATTCATTTTATTTATTTTTGCATATATGTATTTTATTTATTTATTTATTTTATACAGCAGGTTTTTATTAGTTACCTATTTTATACATATTAGTGTATATATGTTAATCCCAATCTCCCAATTCATCCCATCCCCCCCACCACTTACTCCCTTGGTGTCCATATGTTTATTCTCTACATCTGTGTCTCTAATTCTGCCTTGCAAACTGGTTAATCTGTACCATTTTTCTAGATTCCACATATGTGTGTTAATATATGATATTTGTTTTTCTCTTT
>NW_006784975.1:0-1792 GCF_000442215.2 Lipotes vexillifer | reverse complement strand
GCGCAGGACTTCAAGACCGACCTGCGCTTCCAGAGCTCGGCCGTGATGGCGCTGCAGGAGGCGTGCGAGGCCTGCCTAGTGGGGCTCTTCGAGGACACCAACTTGTGTGCCATCCACGCCAAGCGCGTCACCATCATGCCCAAGGACATCCAGCTGGCCCGCCGCATCCGCGGGGAGAGGGCGTAACCCAAGGCTATTGCTTACTCTGGACTGAAAATGGTTCTTTTTAGAGCCACCTACTTTGTCGATAAGAACTGTTGTAATGCTTTCCCTTATTTTACCTCCCTAGGCAGTTAATAAGCAACAATCGGAAGAAAAACCTCTCTTTACTCTTTTTTTTCTGCCTTATAGCAGGATATAAATTCTGTACTG
Organism: Lipotes vexillifer; assembly: GCF_000442215.2. Taxonomy (NCBI): domain Eukaryota; kingdom Metazoa; phylum Chordata; class Mammalia; order Artiodactyla; family Lipotidae; genus Lipotes; species Lipotes vexillifer. The sequence goes on along the minus strand of NW_006784975.1, from coordinate 1,420 downwards.
GAGACTGCACAGGCTGTTCAGACCAGAGAGGCTCCAGAGGACTCTTAACAAACCTCGCTGTTAGTTTCCTCCCATATATTTACCTTCTCACAGTTTGCTGCCCTTAGAAGCCTAAAAGTGCTTTTCTTTGTTCTGTCATTTCTCTACAAATCTAGTCTTTGTTGAAGATGCTATGTAAGCTGGAGTTATAAGCCACCTCTTTGGATTACTTTCTCCTGGGTCTCTGCTACTGTATGTATGAAATATACACGTTAATAAACCTGTTTATTTTTTCTTTGCTAATTTGTGTTTTGTTACAGGGGCCCCAGCTGAGAACCAAGATGTACAGCGGGAAAGTTCTTGGCCACCACCACCACCACCTGCCCTCCACCTGGGAAAAAGAAAGAAGATTGAATTAAAATCAAACGAGCAAATTTAGATGGAAAAGGTTTATTGTCCTATGGTACAATTATATTATTACCTTTACGTTATCTTTTCTACTGGGAAGAGATAATAGTCACCTCTAATGGACAAAAATCATTGAAATTTTCAATATCCTATAAATTAGCATCTAAATTCATAGACACTTCACAGATATTAGACCCTAATAAATAGTTAAACAGAAACGCCTTCCCGTAGAATAACTAAAAAACACTTGGGCAGGCTTTTTAGACTATGTTCTCATATGACAACAAAAAGAAATTCAGTCGGTTCCTTTACCTTGACATTTATATATAAACAGATTTCAGAGCTGTTCTGTAGTGACCAGAGCCTTTCCTTTATCCTCAGTGAGCCCATGCCTGATAAAGAATATGCTTTCCTGTCTGCAATTTCCACCTTTCTGTATGCTGCTTACCAATGATGATTTGCCATGACGTTGAGTGACAAGTGTTCAATTTCCCGGGCCTAAAGAAAAAGGTGAAAAGAACCAGCAACTCTCATAAATCCCCCTTTATTTCCAATCAAGTCACAATCACATGATATCTCACTTTTTTTTTTCAAAAAGGCAAAATCATGATTCAGCAAATAAAAATGAGCATGTGTCAAAGAGCTTCACTTTTCAATAAATGAACCAACAGGTAAAAAGCCATGGTAGGTTCAAAGAACATTTAAGAAATTAGGATATTTACAGAAAATGTAACAAAGAAATGTTAGAACAGGATTGTTAAATTAGTTTAAAATAAAATTATTTTATTATCCAATAGGTCATAAATCTTCCACTGGACAGAAATTATTTGCCTCTTTGCCAAACAAAGCTCTGCCAGTTAAATAACTTCACTAATTTTGGTACCTACAGTCAATAGTAAATAGTTAGATGGTCTAAGTACATTTTTTTTTTTTTTTTCGGTACGCGGGCCTCTCACTGCTGTGGCCTCTTCCATTGCAGAGCACAGGCTCTGGACACGCAGGCTCAGCGGCCATGGCTCACGGGCCCAGCCGC
>NW_006784974.1:0-917 GCF_000442215.2 Lipotes vexillifer | reverse complement strand
TTTTTTGCCAGTATCATACCGTTTTAACTACTGTAGCTTTGTAATATATTTTGAAATCAAGATGTGTGATGGCTCCAACTTCGCTCTTTTTTCTCAAGATTCCTTAGGCTATTTGTTTTTATGTGTGTGTGTGTGTGGTTCTATATGAATTTTAGGATTGTTTCTTCTTTTTTTATGAAAAATGCCTTGGGATTTTGATAGTTATTGCATTGAATCTGGAGATTATTTTGGGATAGTATTGACATTTTAACAATATTAAATCTTCCAATCCATGAACAGGGAAGTCTTTGCATTTGTCTATGTCTTCTTTTATTTATTTTATTGATGTTGTCATTTTAGTATACAAGTCCTTCAACCCCCTTGGTTAAGTTTATTCTGAGTATTTTATTCTTTTGGATGCTTTTGTACACAGATTTCCTTTCTGGGTGCTTTATTACTGGTGTATAGAAGCATAACTGATTTTTCTATGTTGATTTTATATCCTGCAACTTTACCAAATTTAGAATTTTAGCATTTTTTAAAGTTGTGGAGTCTTTATGATTTTATACATACAAGATCATATCACCTGCAAACAGAGATAATTTTATATCCTTTTTCCAATTTGGATGCCCTGTCCTTTTTTTCTTTTTCTTGCCTAATTGCTCTACCTAGAACTTTCAATAGTATGTTGAATAGAAGTGCTGATAGTAGATAGTGGTGTCTTGTTCCTGTTATTTGAGGAAAAGTGTTCAGTTTTTCACGATTTAGTGTGATGTTAGCCGTGAGATTTTCATGTTTGGCATTTATTATGTTGAGAAAAATTCCTTCTGTATCTAGTGTTTTGAGGGTTTTTACCATAAAATGGTATTGGTTTTCTCAAGTTTTTCCTGCACCTATTGAGATGATCATGTGATTTTTTTTTTTTTTTTTTGTGGTAC
>NW_006784972.1:55108-55624 GCF_000442215.2 Lipotes vexillifer | reverse complement strand
CTTGCTGTTTATTAGCTTCTTAGAGACACAGGTAATGTTTCAACTTTCCATCATGTTGCCACAGTGTTCATTTCCAAATCATTTATTTCTTCACTCCTCCATTTATTCCTGCTTAGTTCTCCTGGACTCAGAAACTTCACACACTCTATTCCCTTATGTTGAGCCTCGCATACTTACAAGTGGCTTCCAAGTGGTTTCCAAGTGGCCTCCAAGGGTGGCCTTGTCCTGTTTATCTGGAGAAACTCCCCCAGGTTAATATGCGTTGCAACGTCTTTCTCTTTTATGCTATAGAACTTGTATGAATTTGTAATTATTTGTTAGAATGTTTTCTTGTTAACTTACTGTTTCCCTCACTGAACTCTAAATTCCATGAGCCCAAGAACCGCATCTCTCTTTTTTCCTTTTTTTTTTTTGCGGTGCGTGGGCCTCTCACTCTTGTGGCCTCTCCCATTGCAGAGCACGGGCTCCGGACGCACAGGCTCAGCGGCCATGGCTCACGGGCCCAGACGCTCTGCC
>NW_006784972.1:53269-55098 GCF_000442215.2 Lipotes vexillifer | reverse complement strand
AATCCACTAAACTTTGGAGATTCAAAATTAATAAAACATGGATCCTGGCTTCACAGAATTCATATTGTAGTGAAGCAGAAAGTTGATTAAGTAAATGATTATGATGCAACGTGATAAAAACAAAGATGTAAGGAAATATCACTGCCTGCCTGGATCAGGGGACAGGTGTTGGGGAAGCATTCTAAAAGTGATGTCAAGATTGAAGAGTAAGGAGTAAAAATGGACCTTTTAAGAAAAATCAAGCACTGCAACTTGTGCTATTTGAATTTGATATGTTCCACCATTAAAGTTTTTTTTTAAATCAAGCAGGGTATATTAACATGCATCTGTAGTATTGCCCTAAAAGCATTTTAAAAGAAATATGGATGTCTTACCTACAGAGGCACACAATTAGGCTTTTCCCTCAAGGTAGTCTTAGTGTTAACCCTTTATATTGCTTTTTACTTGATGTACCCACTAATTGTTCTAGGCTTTTCCCTCAAGGTATTCTTAGTGTTAACCCTTTATATTGCTTTTTACTTGATGTACCCAGTGGTCTTGATCCAGTGGTCTTGATGAAATTTTTGGTCATTTGCAAAAGTGTCAGTGGGGATTGTGTGAGCACATGTCTTTCAGAATTTTAAGTAGAAAATGGCTCAAGCATCTCCTATAGTTAGGGTACATGTGGTTACAGTAGAATAATTTAGAGAAGTGAAATTGGGTTTGTCTCTTTAGGTTTAAATATATGACTTGGGGATAATAAAGGAAAATCATTACTAGCACAACAAGGTATATTTAAAATAAAAGATGGTTTTAGGTACACCACTAACTTTCTTACAGTATCAATGATAAATTGTTAGGTATTATATTGATGGTAGCAGGTGGTAACATGTCCCTTTGTAGTTGAAGCTTTTTTTAAAGCTTATTTTTATTTTTATTTTTTTAACATCTTTATTGGAGTATAATTGCTTTACAATGGTGTGTTAGTTTCTGCTTTATAACAAAGTGAATCAGCTATACACATACATATATCCCCATATCTCCTCCCTCTTGCATCTTCCTCCCTCCCACTCTCCCTATCCCACCCCTCTAAGTGGTCACAAAGCACCGAGCTGGTCTCCCTGTGCTATGCAGCTGCTTTCCCACTAGCTATCTATTTTACATTTGGTAGTATATATATGTCCATGCCATTCTCTCACTACGTCCCAGCTTACCCTTCCCCCTCCCCATGTCCTCAAGTCCATTCTCTACATCTGCGTCTTTATTCTTGCCCTGCCCCTACGTTCTTCAGAGCCTTTTTTTAAAAATTCTATATATATGTGTTAGCATACGGTATTTGTTTTTCTCTTTCGGACTTCACTTCACTCTGTACGACTGACTCTGGGTCCATCCACCTCATTACAAATAACTCAATTTCATTTCTTTTTATGGCTGAGTAATATTCCATTGTATATATGTGCCACATCTTCTTTATCCATTCCTCTGTCGATGGACACTTAGGTTGCTTCCATGTCCTGGCTATTGTAAATAGTGCTGCAGTGAACATTGTGGTACATGATTCGTTTTGAATTATGGTTTTCTCAGGGTATATGCCCAGTAGTGGGATTGCTGGATCATATGGTAGTTCTATTTTTAGTTTTTTAAGGAACCTCCATACTGTTCTCCATAGTGGCTATATCAATTTATATTCCCACCAACAGTGCAAGAGGGTTCCTTTTATCCACACCCTCTCCAGCATTTATTGTTTCTAGACTTTGATGATGGCCATCCTGACTAGTGTGAGGTGATACCACATTGTAGTTTTGATATGCATTTCTCTAATGATTAGTGATGTTGAGCAACCTTTCATG
>NW_006784972.1:39913-53259 GCF_000442215.2 Lipotes vexillifer | reverse complement strand
GAGAGGCCCGCGGACCCAAAAAAAAAAAAAAAAAAAAGAAAAACTCCGTTTTAATTTAATTTTTCTTGAGGTAACATTGGTTACCGCCTTTCAGCTCGAAATTCACTCTTTTGTTACTTGCTCTGTGAAAAGTGCTATGGGTCCTTTAAACAGTTTTTCCTTGGCCAGTTCGTTTGATGTTAGGTTTTCCTAATTGATGGCACCTGAGGAAGGTGTTGCTTCGTGATGTCACAGTGCTTGCTGGGAAGGCTCTTGGTGGCGTCTTCAGCACCCACTCACTCCTGCAGCTCCGAGGGCGTCCTCAGCCCTGCTCCCGGGGCTCACAACTTCTCCGGTAGTCGGCTTCGGCAGTGCGCAGAGAGAACAGTGGACAACACGCTTCCATCAGCATCTTCTATCAAGCAGTTTTGGAGTAGCGCCTCAGGTGAGAAATCTCCCCGTGCATAGTTTTACTGGAACCCTAGAATGTGGATTTCCAGCAACTTACAGAGGGCATATTTCCAGAAAGTTCCACCATGAGACACCACAGCAGCTTCTTTACCATCCAGTGAGCCACAGTCATGCTCTTTTCAACCGGGTCTGGACCTCAGTCCTGTGGGCAGGGAGGAAGAGGTCTTCTTTTCAACTGGAGGGTTAGCGGCTCTCCTTATTTCTGCTGTGTGTTTTGGCCTTCTCTTTACTTGTCGCTGGCCATTCCTTCCTTACTCTAATCCTCTTTCATAATTAATAGTTTTTTCATTACACTTTCCATGCTCAAATTACTGTTTGTTTTTCTTCTGGTTGGACCCAGAATAATAACTAAATAATCTAATATTAGTGTTATTGTTTTATTTTAAAACCCATTTTTCACTTTTGTTTCTACATCATTATTTTAATGGTTTCATAGTAGTCCATGTAGTAGTAAATACTTCATGCCTATTGTTATACAGTTTATATGTTTTCATTTTCACAATTGTAGACAATGCTTTAGTGAACATCTTGGTACACATCCTTTGCTCCTATCCATAATGATTTTCATTAATTCTCAGTCATTTGGACATTTTAGTCAGAGGCAAATGATGAACACACCACGTAAAGTGCTTTATATATTTCCAGGGGAATACTGAACATATTATTTAGTGCCATAGCAAAACATCAGAAAAAAGTGAGGAAATCATGATTTTTATTGTCTTCTGCCAAACTCTCATAGCAAGAATCTGAAAAATCTATGGTGAAACACAACTAAAACTAGATTTGAGATTGAGCCATTAAATCCCAGTTATCACACCAATCACTTCTGGCTGCTTCTGATTAAACACTTTCTTTGTGTTTATGATTGGGGAATCCACCTCATGAAAAGAATGGCAAATGGGAAAGAAGTAAATGATTCAGAGTATCTTGGTCGTTCCTGGGAGAGAGTGCTCTGACAAAGCAAACGGTTTACCTGAATGTCTTAAGCAAACTGAGCTTGGCTGATTTCCTGTGCTTACAGAAAAGAACCGCTGTAGCTTCAGCTGGAAACCCTAAGCCAGTGGCTCAGTGGTTGTTTTTTTGACGTGCCTGCATCACAGGTATAAACAATCTGCGATGTTGAGCTAAACATACCTAAACTGCTGAGGATCTTTCAGGTTAATTTAAACCAACATGGAATGATCCTGACTGGCAACAATAGAAGATTCTCTCCCAGCAGGAAGTGCATTGGGGTATCCCTTCTAGATCAGACATGCTTCAGAGACTGCTTCTGGAAGCGGTCGTCTTAATTGAATGTTTGTTTCTGAATGTTTGTTGCTCACAGATGTTTCTCACCAATACTGTTGAGCCTTTTGGTGGTTTCTAAAAGAAGCTATGTTAATCTCAGAACAAGGAGATACAACATATATGACATGTAATCACACTATAATGATAAAAATCGACACATGCCATCATTGTTGTCATGGGCATTATCAACAACACAACACAATCACTGTAACTTATTGGGCACCTGTTATGTAGACAACATGTCTCTTGTCCATGGATTAGTGTAGTTAATCCTCACAAAGCTCTTAAGAAGTAAGTACCAATAATATCCCCATTTTACAGATGAAGACACTGAGGAAGAGAAAAGTTAAGAATTTGCCTATGATCAGTTATCCATCTGTCCAGCCAGTGCACAAATTACACTGCCCAACTCCAAGATCAGGTGAGTACAATGGCCTGAGCACCATGCTTTACTGCTTCCCACATATTTAGGAGCTAAAAGAAATCAAGTAGTGGACCTTAAAGAAAATCTTCCTCTACCTTCGTTCAACTCTTTTCGCTTTCATTTTGGTGGAGTCTGTGAGAGACTTAATGTATCATGTAGAATTATCAAGTTAAATGACTGCATTTTTTCCCCTTAATTGACCATTTTGAACTGAATTGCTTGGATTTATCAGATTTTTTGTAATGCATTGTGGTCTACAATAACTATTACCAGCCTCTTTCCCACCATCACTACACCTGACAAAATTCACACATATGACATTCTATCATGTGCTTATCCAGAATTAATGCACAAAGCTGCATAAGTAAAAATCTGTGGTTTATGCACAGTTTCTTCCAGGCCAGCTGCTGTGTCTCCCAGGCACCCTAGGGTCTGCAGTTAAGGACCTGCAAGTCTAGAGAAACTGAGAGAGACGTGTTGGCTTGGCCAATAGATCTTGAGCACCTATAAAGTGCAAGGAGCTGTATCACTGTGGTGGACTTGTAGGGGATTTAAAAATAATAAGACAGCCTAGGAGACAGGCTTTGACACCACTGACAAAAAAACACTTCAATTACCAGGCAGTGAGAAAAGGAGGGACGTGGGTAGAGGAACATGTCAGCAGGGTGTGCTGCGTGTGGCCCATCTTCAAGTCTCAGTTGAATTCTACTGTTCAAATGTGGGCCACTTGTGGGAAATTCTGTACCATGAGGGTTTTGCTTAATGTTTAAAAAGTCTTACAAAAAGATGAATAGGAGACATAGCAGGTGGCAAATCAGAAAGTTGTGTCTTGTAAACAGGGGGAGGTCAATCCCACCTCCAAATCCCAAAATATATCAATATCCCATAATAGAGAATCAATATCCCATAATAGAGAATCAGGGAACTTGCTGTTTGTTTATTAGTGGCAGCATGGCATAAAATCAGGATAATTCAGCGTTTAAAATCCCTACTTTGTTTGAATTTATAACTAGTATAAATACTTCTAAGATTATATACATTTAAATTTTTTCTGCAACAAGTTAGACAGGATCACAAATCCACATGATGCTCAAAAGAACACTCAGAAATATTTAATGAAAACCTTCATTCTAGTGATGAGGAAACTCTAGCTCAAATAAGAAGCAAAAAATCGTACTCAAGCAAACAAATCTGTAAAAGAGTTGTAATCAGAAATATCCAGTTGTCCTACCTCCTAATTTTGTGATTCATCTGCTTCACCATCAGTCAAAAAATCTGATTCTTCGAATAAAGAACTTTGGCTTGGCTTTATAGAGTAAGATTAAAAAAAAGAAAAAACCAAACACTTAGGCAAAGGAACAAACAGCCAAAATTAAGTAAATCTGGGATTTTTTTTTAAACCAACGTTGTCTGCATTGTTATTTTGGGCTCAGAGCAATAGCTTGATGCCAAATTTAAATGGAAAGCATTATCCACTCCATATTTATAAATCTTTAGATTCTGCATGTGTCATGAAAAATGTAAGTAAATTTTATAATAGTAAGGTGTGTGGGATTAATTTGTATTCTATGTTGAAAAGCTCCAAGGTAGGCAATTAATTCATGAAACACCAGCGATTGCTGCCTTAAGGGCTACATTACCAGATAAAATTACAGATCTCAAATCTTATTATTACACTGGTATCTATTTTTTGTGTGGTCTAGGGAATATATAATCCTAAATTGAATATTTACCTAATCAATAGGCTAAGGGTATCTTCTGGGTTCTGCCTCCTTCAACTCTAGAACACATTGTCTAGTTGTGAATATTAATATGCTGCTTATATAGTTGGGTACTACTGCTTACTGTTTTCACTTCATGGCACACTTATTAAATGATACTTGTATGCTATACTAGAATAAACTAGAGGGGATCTAAATGGAGCTTGGTAAAAATTGTATAGCCTTTATATTAAACAATGATAAAGTAAAACAACTAATATAAATAAAAATTTAACAAGCCATAATAAAGTATAAAGTATTGGGAAAGATATCAAATACTTAATTTACATAATTTTCAAGTAATGCTTTTCAGGATTTTTAATGAGAAACTTCTAGTTGTTTCCACAAACTAAGTGTTTTTTGGTTTTTTTTTTTGTTTGTTTTGTTTTGTTTACCAGATCTTACCCTTGAAGTTGTGACTATAATTCTAATCAATGTTTTAATAACATCTCTCTATTTTTGATCATCACATTAGACAAGAAAATTTTAATCATTTTTACGATCATTCAAAAGTTTTCAAGCCAGTGTTTTTAAAAGAATCTAGTTTCTTCTTTCTTTGGCACACAAAAACTTATTGCGGTATCATCTGATGATGTGTATGAGACTGATTTTGTTCCAAGTTGGTGGTTGCTTTTGTAAGGTAGGTCCCAATAATGATGGTAGAAGGCACAGACTGTGGTAGAGACTTCACATCCACTAGGCGGTCATATCATCTTTGCATGAAGACAGAGATGGGCGGGTAACCACCTAAACCCACGCTGACAAGGTCTCCTGGGATCCCACCCCTTGACCTGCTGTATCTTTGCTCTGGATCATTAGTTCTTGTAGCAATCCTAGCAATCTCTTGTTCACCATGAACGTTGGCATACTCGCCACTGGCTGTTGCACAAGTTGATGCCCGCTGGTTGAATGGCGAGAGAACTTTGATGGACCCATGGGTGTGGCATTGCTCACTGTGTCTGCCATCCGAGACCACTTTTGACCTTTTGTCTGACTCTCTCTCTCTTGGGTAACCTTCCTGGGAGACCCTAGGGAGGCTAATTGTGGCTGAATGTGAATAGTTCCAGGGTTCTGGGTAACCCAGGCTGTACCAGGCAGCCCCAAGGATTGAGGGGATCATTATTTCATGTCCCACTTACAAACATTAGATTCAGAACTGTATACCTAAGCAGACTGCTTGGTACCCTCTGATTCAGGTATGTGACTTAAAATAGCCTTGAAGAACTTTGAAAGTAATATAAAAAATGGCAAACTTCTCTATTTGACCCTTTCTTTACCTAGACTAAACCTGCAGCCTCACAGGAGCTGAGAACATATTTATTCTTTATCTTTTACTTAAGACACTCAGCAGGAAGGTAACACACTTTGAATGAAAAAGGACAATTCAAGTTAGGTTGGTGCTTTGCCTAAGCCATAAAGGTTTAGGGAGAGAAATTGAGGATGAAGAACAAAAGAGACAAGCTTTTTTCTTTTCTTTTTTTAACCTCTGATGGTTTGATTTAAGTCTGTTATTTGAAAGATTTTGAATTGATTTGGACACACCCACATTTAAATATAAGTTCAAAAATGCATTCTAAAGTCAAATGGAAAGTAATTTGTGTGGTCTTGTTATGAAAATAATTGATTCTCTGTATACTCCAGTCTCTCCACTCATTTATTCATACTTGTATTCATCATTTACACATCATTCATACATTCAGAAAATATTTGTTACTGTGGATACTATACCTGGTATTGATCTAGGTGCTGAGCTGGAAAGGTGAAAAAGTCATTATCATTACCTTGGAGGGTCTCCCAGTCTTGAGGGGAGTCATAGAGGTTAACACATAATTATTGTACAGTTGGACAAGTATCATTATAGTCTTATGAATAGAATATCAGGAGAAAAATATTTTATTTAGTCTTATTATATATTTGAGTATTCACCTGCCCAAGATGGAAATCTATCTAATAGAGTTTGTGCTTTTAAGGACATAATCCACCATGATATTTTTTATTTGCTGAGATCTTTTCTCCATGAAGTGAATTAGGAACCCAGGCTTCTTCTATGTCCTGACTATTTCCTAGGGCCTCAAAGCCTTTGAAATGTAGTTGGAAGACAGAGGAGAAAAGGGTGTGGAGGCTCTGCTTTTAATCACTCCATCCCAGGAGTGACGTTCATTACCTTTGCTCACATTCCATTGACGGGGTATACATGCAGGAGGTGCTGGGTCCTGCAGCCCTGGCAAGTTAACATCTAGCAATAGTTTTACACAGAGGAAGGCTAGTGAGCTCTTTGCTGAGTTGCTCACATTCTCTAGACAAAAGTAAGTAAGTCTGTGGCTGTTTATCCCTTTCTCAAATATATGCTTCATTTTCTTCCATCCCTCTAACTCTAATCATGGGCAGCAATATTTCTTCAATATTTTATCCACTCACGCTGTCCAGGGAGGTTTCTTCGGCGCAACAAGCAAGGCACCCTGGGTTTATTTTTATAGCACATTTCCCACAGTCATATCAGATAAATGCATTACATCTCACCAGGTGACTGCTGAATAATCTCACAACTGTGGCTTTCATGTGAAAGGCAGAGATGATTAGCTTCCAAGGTGTTTGTGGGCCAGAATTGCTCTGCTTCCCTTATCTAGGTAGGTTAGTACCTGTTCGAGTTCTTTGAGCTTTGTATACTGTTCCCTTGATTCACAGGAAGAAATCATAGACTTAATAGTCTGGTTGTGAGGATTAAATGAGATATTTTATATAAAGTGCTAAGCATTGCTTTAGGCACATATAGATAGCAATCCATAATTGAGGCTCTTGTCATTGCTAATTAAGGATAGGATATTAAGCAAAAATGGAAGTGTCCTTTTTGTGGAGGAGGATGATATACTGAAACATTTAAACGTATTATTTCCTGTAACTAATTTCTAATGAGATCTCAATGTGTGCTTGCTGTCTGATTCCCCAAGAGAATGGATTTTCTCCCTCAACTTATCACATAGATATTGCCTGAATAAGGTCCAAATACCTGTAACTGAATTCACTTTTAGGATTTCTCTATCCTTTAAGAGGCAGCAAAATATATTAATAAAGAGTGTTAGTTCTAAACTCAGATTTCAAGTTCTAGCTGGGTTACTTAGCTGTATGACCTTGATCAACCTGTTTCTGAATCTATGAATGTTAGCCAGTGATATTCCTTTCTAGGGACATTATGCTGGGAATGAGATGATTTATATAAAACACTTAGCAGAGAAGATGGCATAGAGCAAGTACCTAATACATGTTACTTTAATCATTATGATTACACAGAATATTGGAATTGGGGTCAGATGACCTGAGTTTTTATCTGTGTTCTGTTGCTTTTAATCTTACTGAGCCTCGGTCTCCTCATCCATAAAATGGGGCTAATAATATTCTCTTCACGCAGTTGTTATGGTGATTTTAACGTATGTGAAAGTTCATAGAATCTTACCTAGAACCTGTAAAATATTAAATATGTGTTAAAATTATTTTCTTTTGTTTGCGGTATCTGTGGCCCTAGGCATGTTGATCTTCCTCTCATATTGGTTATGTCTCCTACTTGGCCTGTTATAGTTAACATCAAAAAAAAAAAACACAGGGCTTCCCTGGTGGCGCAGTGGTTGAGAGTCCGCCTGCCGATGCAGGGGACACGGGTTCGTGCCCCGGTCCGGGAAGATCCCACATGCCGTGGAGCGGCTGGGCCCGTGAGCCATGGTCGCTGAGCCTGTGCGTCCGGAGCCTGTGCTCCACAATGGGAGAGGCCACAACAGTGAGAGGCCCGCGTACCGCAAAAAAAAAAGAACAAAACAAAACAGAACAAGAAAACAAACCCTCAAGCAACTCTAAAAATAGTACTGTATCTAACATTATTATTTAAGAAGAGGATGGCATTCTGTTCCGGAAGGATTTGGCCATTGGAATTGTGGAGGAAGACCATCTTGGGATTCGTGTGGTGACATTTCTTAAATGCATGGTGTAGCATGGGTTGCTTTCATCACACGGTAGGGAAATACTAATATCTACAATTTTATAATCCCTAACCCAGATTAACTTTAAATCCATTAGTAAAGACAAATTCCATTTTGATATTTAGTACCCTCCTAGAGTATCTCTCACTACAGAAGTTTAAAATAAGCATAAAAGTAAATCCAGAAACAGATAAAACTAGCCTGTGCTGTGGAACACCGTATTCCCAGGCAGTCCAATCTGAGGTCCACAGTCAAAAAGGATTTTAATCTATGAGCTATGTCTACAGTGGGTGTTGATGGGAGACAATGAGAAATTGATGCCTTTTTACCCTCCCTCTGTCCCGAGGTGGTTTCTAATTCAGGTTCGATCATTACACCATTATAGAGAAGCCCTGCTATGCTAATATTTTTCTTAGACTTTGAACAAACTCGGACACCATAAGATTTTTTTTTTTATCAAGGAGGGAAACCTGAGAGCTTTCTGCGGTATCTCTCTTGTACTCCTCCTGTTCTCCTATGTGGATGCCCTTCTCTATCTTATATCACTTCCCCAGTTCAAGAATCCTTCAAGAGTAACCTCAAAGCCCATCTCTTCTTTGCAAAGTTACTTGTTCCATATTGCTTACATAGATCTCTTCTTCCAACCCCCTTGAAACACTGTTCTTATCTTTCAGTTGAGTGTTGAATCACAGAATTTCTATCATATTATTTAAGTATTTAAGTATTATTTAAGTAGCACAGGGAGAGGCTAATCCTTGAAATCAGGAAATAATTATATCTTAAATTATAATTTACAGCTCCGTGGCAGTGAACACAGTGGCTAAATAAATTAAAATTTAATTAAAATGGTATGCAATGAGGGCCTTACAAAAATGCCGTTAAGAATAACATCGTTTGCATAAAACTGAATATCTAAAAACAGCTAGATAACTATTTAACTTTCCATTTGTATGTATAGATAAAGCACAAGGATTTGCCCATTAGGATTTTATTTTCCATGGTAGATCATTTCAGATGCTTTAAGTGACCCTACAGGCATCTTTTTAAGATTACCTTTGGACCCTGGTTTTTCATCTTGGGACTGCCGCCATGTACAATCCTAAAATGTTCCGTAAAGGCTCAATCTTGCTTTTATTTCATGAGCCGTTTCCATTTAGTTAAAATTAAACTCTCAGCTACAGGAATATCTCCCAGGACTCAAAGCTTTCCCTTCTCAATTAAAGAGTCTAACCTGCTAGCTTCCTGAGGGCAGTGAGCTCAGAGTGAAGCTGAATGACAGTGAAACCCCAAAGTGACGTGACATCGCTTCATTCCAGAATGGGTGTTCCCTGACAGCTGCCTCTAACATATGCACAAAATCTCCCTCTCAATTTGCACTTCCAACACCATTCCTAAAATGTAAGCATTGTTCTTTGGTGTCTCATAGGTAGCATAAATTAAATGGGATAGTTTTTATATTGTGTTCTGCCTCCATGTAGATTTTTCTTTACTGGTTTCTTCTTTACTGTGTCTCAAGTTAAAGCATTGTTTCCTAACTATCTCACTCCCTCTCCTGTTTACCCTCCTGTCCCTCACTTGCATACCACAGCACAGCAAGCAGACACCTTTCCTAGTATCCACCATTGATCCATCCCCTATTGCCCTGTCCGCATAGGACCTGATTTGATAGGAAAAGATGTTCACTCTCAGATATTTACCAGCATGAGTGAGACTACCAGTGCTTCATTCTTTCATTCACTGTGTTAGGTTTGTAAGAGACACATGGAACAAAAGGGGCTTAATCTCTTTTGGCGCCCAGCTGGAAATCCATAGGGAGAGAAGGAGCAAACACGTATGCTGCTAATTATCAAACAGGTTGTTATGATGGGACATAGAACAGGGAATGAGAGCTCACCTGGTTGGAAGCAGGTGATCAGGGGTTTGACTTTTTAATAAGTTTATTGAGGTACAATTTACACACAATACATTGTTCATATTTAAAGTACACTAAATACTGTGAGTTTTAATATATGCGTAGACCCACAAACCCATCATCCCAATCAAAATACCAAATGTTATAATTCCCAATGTTTTCTTGTGCAGCTTTGCAATTCTTTCTTCTATGTTTTACTCACTATATATTAGTTTACATTTTCTAGAATTTTATAAAAATGGCATTATGCTTTTTTTCCCTTGGTCTGGGTTATTTTACTCAGCATAATGATTTTGAGATTCATTCATGTCGTTGAACATATCAATAGCTTACTCCATTTATTCACTTACTTATTTATGGCTGAAAGAATACTTATTTATGGCTACAAGAATATACCACAATTTAACTTTGCACATCCTGATGGGCATCTGGGTTGTTTCCAGTCTTGTCTTTTATAACTAAATCTGTTAGGAATATTTGTCTACAGGTCTTTGTGTGGATGATATACTTTCATTTCCTCTTGGTAAAAATTTAGAAGTGGCCTTGCTGGGACATACTATAAGGACTTTTGACTGATGGAACAGCTTAAGAGGTTGGAATACACACAGTAATGAATCTTTGAAGGAGGAGACTTGGGGCACCTTTTGGTCCCTTCCCAGGGGATAAGTATATAGTTCAAAGGTACCTCAAATTTGCCAAGTTTTGAGTCTCAGTTCTCGACCTTCTTTTTCAAATGTGGTCCCTTGTCAGTATTCCTTTGTTCAGTAAATTGTACCACCATCTGTGAAGTTGGGCAACACGAAGTCAGCCTTGACACCTACCTCTCTTTCACTCCCTTTATTCTATTGGTCTTCAAGTCCTACAGTTTTTCCCTCGTGAAAATCCCTACCATTTGTACTGCCCACGCTCTAGTGTGGGTCACTGCACTCCCCCCCCGGACCACTGGGCAGCATGCTCACCGTCCCCCATCCCTTGACTTGTACTCTCCATCTATTATCTGTGGTTAACATAAAATGACCTTTGAAACGTGATATACTCAGCATAAGCCTGAGTATATCACTTCACAGATTAAGCCTTTAAACAGCCCTTCATAATCCTTGGAAAAAAGCCCAAAATCTTTACCATGGTTTACACAGTCTGCATATCCATGTCCCTGCTTAATGTACGTACTCAGCGTTACAACTCAGTATTATCCTCCGGTTCCATTTTATGTTTCGCCTACAGTGAGCTTTATTCAGGTCATCAACTTTTCCATGTTCTTTATTACCTCTGGACCTTTACACTTCCAACGTCCCTGCCCTTTTCATTTATTTGTCTGACTCTTACTTAACCAAGTTAAATATCATTTCCCCTAGAAAACTCAGGTCTAGGTGAAACAACTTAAGCCTGATCCTCCGTACCAATCTTAAGATATTACAATGACGAAGATTCTGGTCAGCCTCCCTAATGAAAAGTAGGGCCTAACTCATCACTTTTGCATTCCTAATACCTAGTACAGCAGCACATCTTGAACATATTAAGTACTCTAATGCATTTGATCATGAAATAAAAGGCTATGACAATGATCTAGACTTTATATAACAGATGCCTGACAAATATTTGAAAAGTTGAGATGAATTAAATTCAAGAAATGTTTCTCAGTAACCAACGTGGATGTCACCAATTTCATACACTAATATCCATGACTTTGCTTATGACAGAGTCCCTCTGGCTCTCATTCAAAATTAATTTTATACTTAGTCTACACAGTCCTAGTAAATTCAGGTATCAAGTTCGTTATGCCAGAATATATTAGAAACAGAAAATCCAGTGGTTGAAGAGAAAAATTAATGCAGTTGTGTATAGGCACACACACTGCAGCAAAGAGTGAAGATAATGAAAAACATGGAACTGTAATTCAAAACCTCAGTAGTCTAGGGTCATTTTGTCGAGGGTCATATGATCTGATGCCATCATTTGATTGGAGTGGAGGCAGATTTTGATGTTACTAATTAAGGTGCTGATCTGATGAGGCTACCGATAATCATAGGTGCCCTTGATTGTGTTCTGTGTGACAGAAATGGAGCTAAGCTCTCTTTGCATTATCTCATTAAGTTCTCATAATGACCCTATAAAATTTGTATTGATTTTATAGAAGAGAAAAGGAAAGTTGAAAGAAGTTAAATATCTTGGCCTTGGCTACCTAGCTTTCAGATATGACTCTAGCCTGCTTAGTCTAAGTAGTCAAGAAAGGATTAAATTATGTCCTTTTACCATATTTAAAGAAACAACAAATTGTAAAAGAAGTTCATTGAAAACAGATTTTTTTTCTTTACATTTTGGATTCTCCAGGGGGATGTTTGAGTTATCTAAAATAATAAGGTAGGTACATTTATTTCCCAATCATGCCAAATAAATGAAGTTTTCCTGTAAATGCTTTCCCATGATTACATTACACTTCATGATTATCTGTAAAATTACGAAAAGACTCTAGCGAACAGTGCTTCCTGAAAAGTGGCAATAGCATGATGCTAATACTAGACAATGTATTACCCTATACGGGCTCATTAAGGGACCAGGTTTTCATCTTAAATTGCAAAGAACATATATCCCTGAAATGAGTTTGTAGTCATTTTAATAAGAAGTACCAGAAGTGTAAATAGAATCTATCACCAGATCCACTTAGAACCCATTTATCTTTATGACTATATGTGTTATGGATCATCAGCCCATGATCATACAGACCCCCATCAACACCCATCTTCCTTATGGCAAGTGTAAAATGCAGTGTCTCTACTGGGAGATGAAATTTTTTCCACACTTGTGAGTGACAGACTCCTATGTTCCTAAACATATTTCACCTCAACTAATTAATTCCAGCGCTGCATTAGGTAAACCTCTACTCCCCAGCTCTGTCTTTTAAGGAGTGTTCACCACCAGGTAATGACTCAAGGACAGCCCACCCCCAATCAATTCCTCCTCTCTCCCCAACTTCTTCACATTGTCTGATTCCTAACCTCCACTCTGTTTGATATACTTTACTCTCTTGGATTTAATAAATCGCCACCCCCCCAAATTCTGTTGTCCAAGTCGGTATAGACTTCCCCTTCCCTAGCCAGGACCCCACCTCCATTTAGCATTTTGAAAGCCCACCAGTATGGTGTATAATCAGTACTCCCCACCAGTGCAGTCAGCATGTCTCCATATCTCTGTTTTCACCACTTACCTTCCTCCAGAAGGCCAGCAGGATTAATCTCATAATGCTTTTATTCCCATTTTACTCTGTAACTACCAAAAGTCCAAGCATTCAAGGTATTTAAATACTAATTTTTATCCCCATAACCTCTTACATCTCTTGATCTGATCTAATCTCCCGTCTCTTTCCAATCCCTCACTCCCCAAATAGTTTCTGTGTATCCTTTAGAATAGATAGTCTGTCATTACCAAAATTCCCAATCTTCAGTATTTTCCTTTAATGTTTCCTTTATCTTCTGACTTGAATAAAAAACTGATTTCCGGGCTTCCCTGGTGGCGCAGTGATTGAGAGTCCGCCTGCCGATGCAGGG
>NW_006784972.1:0-39895 GCF_000442215.2 Lipotes vexillifer | reverse complement strand
CCTGTGCTCCGCAACGGGAGAGGCCACAACAGTGAGAGGCCCGCGTACCGCCAAAAAAAAAAAAACAAAAAAAAACTGACTTCCCCTGATGACACAGCTTTCCTTACTGTCTCCTCAGAGAAGGACAACACTGTTGTAGAGCTTAGAGACTAGATTGTCATTCTCTTCCCCCCCGCAGTGCTGCTTCTAAGACATTTCTCCTAATTAAAAAAAACAAAAACAAAACAACAAAAAACCCATGCCTCAGCTTGTATGAAGTATGTGCCAACAAACTGTACTATCTGGCTCTCATAATCATCTATTAAATCTCATTCATTTCTCCTCATTTCCTGAATGTTTTTGCTTGCAGCCTCCTATTTTTATGTCATTATTTTTGGAGATTTGAAAAGTCCCATAGCTCATCTGCCCGAATCCCAATTAGGAAAAAATCTGCTTTATGGTGATAAATCCCTCTTGATCATAATGACTTTTTAAAAATACGTTGCTGGAGTCTATTTGTTAATATGAGATAGAACTTAAGATCTTAAAAGAAATGTGCTTCTAGTTACTTTTTGGTAAATTTTCCATATCTGATTTTTGTATTAGGACTCTTCTAATTTTTTAATACATTGGAAAATAACTGATGTCTTTCTAAGGTGTATATCTTTGATTATATTTTCTATTTTCATAAAGCTAGTTGTATTCTCTACTCAACACAGGAGTAAATAATGGCTGTACATAACTAATCAATAATCAGCCATTTTGTCCAGATTTTCAAACGTGTTGGTATAAAACTACCATAGTATTCTTTTGTAATTAAAAAAACAATTCTCTCTGTTTTATAGCTAGTCCCATCACTATCATATTTGCCAAATATTGCTTATTTTATTGGTCTTTCTAAAGAGCAAGCTTTTGGTTTTATTTGTGAAGTTTACTGCTTTTCTTCTCGATTTTTGACTTTTCTCTGGATTAATTTTGTCCTTCCACTCTTTGGGATTTACCTTGTTCTTTTTCTATGTCTACTGTCCATTTCCTGTAGCTTCAAGAGCCATTTTCAACAACTCAATGAGCTCTGCCGGCTGTGTCATGGCCACTTCATCATATGCCATTAAAACTTAATCTCATACACTGAGTGAAGACTCAGCAGCCTTATCTTGCTTTCACAATTGTTCTATGGCCTTGCATCCTTCATTTTCTTCTAAATTAGCACTATGCCGCAGAGCGGCTGGGCCCGTGAGCCATGGCCGCTGGGCCTGCGCGTCCGGAGCCCGTGCTCCGCAACGGGAGAGGCCACAGCAGTGAGAGGCCCGCGTATCGCAAAAAAAAAAAAATAAAAACTTAATCTCATACACTGGGTGAAGGCTCAGCAGTCTTATTTTGCTTTCAAAATTGTTCTATGGCCTTGGATCCTTCTTCTCCTAAATTAGCGCTATCATCAGGGAAAATTCTAGTGGGCCTAGAATTCTAGGCTAGCCTTTCCTGCAGTTTCATAATAAAAGAAAAAACATTTCCACCCTGTTTTTGTTCTTGATCGAAAATTTAGCAACACTTCTTTGCACTATATTCAAATCCCCAAATATAAGCAAGCCTTCATGCACACAGGCTCACTGAAATGTCATAATTTTAAACTGTATGACCTTGAACAGTGACCTTTCCAAATACCCCACACTCTTCCTAGGTGTTCAGACTTTTTCATTCCTACATCTTTTACACATGGTCGATTTGTGTCATAAGTTCTTCCTCCCTCCCACTTCTGAGTCTATATCCAAAGGAAACATCATCATTATTTGAAGAGATATCTGTACTCCCATGTTCATTGTAACATTATGCACAAGAGCCAAGGTTTGGAAATAACCTCAGTGTCCATAGTAGATTAATGGATAAAGGAAATATGGTATATATATACGCAATGGAATATTATTCAACCTTAAAAAAGAAGAAAATCCTATCATTTAAATCAACATGGATAAAACTGGAGGACACTATGCTAAGTGAAATAAGACAAAGAGAAATAGTGCATGATGTCACTTATATGTGGACTCTAAAAAAATAATGAAATAAATCAACTCTTCCCTCCCTGTACATTTTCCTCAGCAGAATCTAGCAGCCTCTACTATGAGTCTCATCTTTTTTTTTTTTTCTATTGTTTGTACCAGATCACAACCCCAGGGAACCTATGTATTTACCGATGTATATCTAGATTATAGTTTACCATTGTTCTTTTTCTTTGTAATTCATTCCGTCCACTTCTGGCATCAGAACCTCATTTTTCCTTTGGAGAAGTCCTTGTGATTCAGGTAGGCTGTGTGTCTCCTCCCTAGGCTGTGTGACTTGGGGCTGGCTAGACACAGTGTTTTATATATACTCTATATGTCTTAAGTACTTACTTCTCTGTTTTCCATCATTTTCCCTCCAAATTTTAGTGTAGTTATTTTTTAATTGACATTTGTAATCTTTTCTTTTGTTTGACTAAGGTACTGTTCAACCAATCTTCTGAGTGCTTAATTTCAGCAGTTTTAATTCTAGAAGTTTCTTTTGGTTGCGTTTCACAGATAATTTTTGCTTAAATTTTACATGTTCTTTTTTTAATACGTTAATCATAATTTTAAGTAATAGTTTCATTGAGATGTAATTTACTTTCCATATTATTTAAAGTGTACAATTTAGTGTGTTATGCATCTACCACCACAATCAATTTTAGAACTTTCATCCACCCCGCAAAAGAAAAAGAATCTATTATAGGTCACTCACTCCCCCATTTCTCCAAACCCTAGGCAGCCACTAGTATACTTTGTCTCTACAGATTTGTCTAGACTGGACATTGCATACAAATGGAATCATACAATTACTTAACATGTTTTCAAGGTCCATCCATGTTGTAGCATGCATCAGTACTTGATTTCTTTTTATGGCTGAATAATATTCCATGGTGTAGATATTACTATGTTTCGTTTCTCCATTCACAGTAAATGGCCATTTGGGGTATTTCCACTTTGGGGCTCTTATGAATAATGCTGCTGTGGTTGGATTTACGTGCAAGTTTTGTATGCAGGTCTAGATTTGTTTTTTAAATTAACAGACTATTTCGGAGCAGTTTCTGGTTTACAGAAAAATTAAGCAGAAAAGACAGATTTCTCATACCTCCTTACCTCTCTACCCAGTTTCCCCTATTATTAACATCTTACATTAGCGTAATACATTTGTTATAGTTAATGAACCAATATTGATACATTATTACTAACTAATGTCCATGGTTTACTTTAGACTTCACTCTTTGTTTTGTACATTATATGATTTTTGACAAATGTGCAATAACCTGTATCTACCATTACAGAACCATACACAGGAGTTTCTCTGTCTTTAAAATTCCGGGCTTCACCCATCCTTTTCTCCCTCCCCACAACCTCTGGCAACCACTGATCTTTTGACTGTCTCCACACTTTTGTCTTTTCCTAAATTTCATATAGCTGCAATCATATAATATGCATGTAGCCTTTGCAGATTGGCTTTTTTTCACTTAGCAATATGCATGTAAGCTTCTTTCATGTCTTTTCATGGCTACATAGCCTTTTCTCTTTATTGCTGAATGCTATTCCTTTGTACCGATATACCATAGTTTGTTTACCCACTCACCTATTGAAAAACATCTTGGTTGATTTCAAGTTTTGGCAATTATGAAAGAAGCTGTTATAAACATCCATGTGCAGGTTTTTATGTGGATGTGACTTTTCAGTTCCTATGGGTAAATACCAAAGAGCATGTTTACTAGATCACTGTATGGTAAAAGTATGTTTAGTTTTGTAAGAAACTGCTAAGTATCCTCCTAGCAACAAATGAGAATTCCAGTTGTTCTGCATCATCCACAACTTTGGCATGTCAGTATTTGGATTTTAGACATTTGAATAGATGTGTAGTGGTATCTCATTATTCTAATTTAAAATTCCCTGATGACATGGAATGTGTGGCATCTTTTCGTACGCTTATTTGTCATGTGTCTATTTTCTTTGTTTAATCATAGTCATTTTGTTTTGTTTTTTAACCAACGCCTACTAACTCTTGTCCTCCTGTGTCTATTTATATTGTCTTTTTTCTTTCTTTCTTTTTTGAGCTTTTGATCATTTAGTCTTTTTCCTGGCATGTCCAATTATTTTTTATATTAAAATGGGGTTTAACTTATTTTAGGAAACTATAAAAATACCTACACGTTCCAGATGTTGTTATGCTTTCTTTTTTGAGCTTTTGATCATTTAGTCTTTTTCCTGGCATGTCCAATTATTTTTTATATTAAAATGGGGTTTAACTTATTTTAGGAAACTATAAAAATACCTACACGTTCCAGATGTTGTTATGGTTCTCTTGAAAAGATTTACTTTTGCCCATGGCAGACAGTTACTATAGGGACTGGAAACCTTAGTCCATTCTCAGTTTGAGCTCATTCAAAGCTGTTTTTCAGTCTGTGTGAAGGTTGCTCTATTTCTATCTTGTCCTTCCTCTACTGGTGTTGCCCTTTGAGATTACCATGTGAACGTTTGGATTCTCCCTATTCCCAACTACCCTTGTATTTTTTAGGCTTTAAATGTAGTGGTTCCCCCAGCCCTGTGAGACTCAGGATACATGTAGCTTGTCATTCCATTAGTTGTTGCTTTTAGCTTGAGCTCTTGCCGTTTGGCTTCTGGGGTTAGAGTCTTTTGAACTCCTTGTCTTTTCAGCTTCTAGGCTGTATGAGTTGAATCAGCAAATGCCCCAAGGAGAAAAGCTGCACCAAATGTCAAGCTTGCATCCTTGTTTCCCTTCTTCTCTCCAGAACTTGGCCCACATGTCTCAGTGTCTCTGTAACATACGGATGCTGGCAAAGAGATGTTTTCTTACTTTATCCAGGTTTTCTAAAATTTCTTTAGACTTCACCTGATCTTATGTTATTATTGAAGTATCATCTCAATTATCCCTAGGAAGAAAATGTACAATTTTATGTTTTATTTTTTTATTTTCTATATTACCTCAGTTTCTGTAGAGAGCTTTTACCTGATTCTTCAGTCTAGTTCCTGTGTTACCAGTAAGATAGAGATAGGTAGAGGCTAAGAATATTGGGGGGAAAATCACTGATGAATGATATGTCTCGTTCTTTTTGTTTTTCATCTCCTTATTTACTCTGGCAGCCTACATTTGCCCTTCTTGATTTGACCCAGTTGCCCAAATAAGCAACCCACTCTGGCAAAGACCTCCTCCCTAGGCTGTGTGACTTGGGGCTGGCTAGACTGTTTTATATATACTCTATATGTCTTAAGTACTTATTTCTCTGTTTTCCATCATTTTCCCTCCACATTTTAGTGTAGTTATTTTTTAATTGACATTTGTAATCCTTTCCTTTGTTTGACTAAGGTACTGTTCAACCGATCTTCTGAGTGCTTAATTTCAGCATTTTTAATTCCAGAAGTTTCTTTCGGTTGCATTTCACAGATAATTTTTGCTTAAATTGTACATGTTGTCCTTTTTTTAATACATTAATCATAACTTTAAATAATAGTTTCATTGAGATATAATTTACTTTCCATATTATTTAAAGTGTACAATTTAATGTGTTATGCATCTACCACCACAATCAATTTTAGAACTTTCATCCACCCCGCAAAAGAAAAAGAATCTATTATAGGTCACTCACTCCCCCATTTCTCCAAACCCTAGGCAGCCACTAACATACTTCGTCTCTACAGATTTGTCTAGACTGGACATTGCATACAAATGGAATCATACAATTACTTAGCATGTTTTCAAGGTTCATCCATGTTGTAGCATGCATCAGTACTTGATTTCTTTTTATGGCTGAATAATATTCCATGGTGTAGATATTACTATGTTTCATTTATCCATTCACAGTAAATGGCCATTTGGGGTATTTCCACTTTGGGGCTCTTATGAATAACGCTGCTGTGGTTGGATTTACATGCAAGTTTTGTATGCAGGTCTAGATTTGTTTTTTAAATTAACAGACTATTTCCGAGCAGTTTCTGGTTTACAGAAGAATTAAGCAGAAAGGACAGAGTTCTCATACCTCCTTACCTCTCTACCCAGTTTCCCCTATTATTAACATCTTACATTAGCGTAATACATTTGTTATAGTTAATGAACCAATATGGATACATTATTACTAACTAATGTCCTTGGTTTACTTTAGACTTTAGACTTCACTCTTTGTTTTGTACATTATATGATTTTGGACAAATGTGCAATAACCTGTATGCACCATTACACAACCATACACAGGAGTTTCTCTGCCTTTAAAATTCCGGGCTTCACCCATCCTTTTCTCCCTCCCCACAACCTCTGGCAACCACTGATCTTTTGACTGTCTCCACACTTTTGCCTTTTCCTAAATTTCATATAGCTGCAATCATATAATAGGCATGTAGCCTTTGCAGATTGGCTTTTTTTCACTTCGCAATATGCATTTAAGCTTCTTCCATGTCTTTTCATGGCTACATAGCCTTTTCTCTTTATTGCTGAATGCTATTCCTTTGTACCGATATACCATAGTTTGTTTGTCCAGTCACCTATTGAAAAACATCTTGGTTGATTTCAAGTTTTGGCAATTATGAAAGAAACTGTTATAAACATCCATGTGCAGGTTTTTATGTGGATGTAACTTTTCAGTTCCTATGGGTAAATACCAAAGAGCATGATTACTAGATCACTGTATGGTAAAAGTATGTTTAGTTTTGTAAGAAACGGCCAAGTATCCTGCTAGCGACAAATGAGAATTCCGGTTGTTCTGCATCGTCAACAACTTTGGTATTTCAGTATTTGGATTTTAGACATTTGAATAGGTGTGTAGTGGTAACTCATTATTGTTCTAATTTAAAATTCCCTGATGACATGGAATGTGGAGCATCTTTTCATACACTTATTTGCCATGTGTCTATTTTCTTTGTTTAATCATAGTTGTTTTGTTTTGTTTTGTTTTTTAACCAACGCCTACTAACTCTTGTCCTCCTGTGTCTATTTATATTGTCTTTTTTCTTTCTTTCTTTTTTTCTTTTTTGAGCTTTTGATCATTTAGTCTTTTTCCTGGTATGTCCAATTATTTTTTATATTAAAATGGGGCTTAACTTCTTTTAGGAAACTATAAAAATACCTCCACATTCCGGATGTTTTTATCGTTCTCTTGAAAAGATTTCCTTTTGCCCATGGCAGACACTTACTATAGGGACTGGAAACCTTAGTCCATTCTCAGTTTGAGCTCATTCAAAGCTGTTTTTCAGTCTGTGTGAAGGTTGCTCTATTTCTATCTTGTCCTTCCTCTACTGGTGTTGCCCTTTGAGATTACCATGTGAACGTTTGGATTCTCCCTATTCCCAACTACCCTTGTATTTTTTAGGCTTTAAATGTAGTGGTTCCCCCAGCCCTGTGAGACTCAGGATACATGTAGCTTGTCATTCCATTAGTTGTTGCTTTTAGCTTGAGCTCTTGCCGTTTGGCTTCTGGGGTTAGAGTCTTTTGAACTCCTTGTCTTTTCAGCTTCTAGGCTGTATGAGTTGAATCAGCAAATGCCCCAAGGAGAAAAGCTGCACCAAATGTCAAGCTTGCATCCTTGTTTCCCTTCTTCTCTCCAGAACTTGGCCCACATGTCTCAGTGTCTCTGTAACATACGGATGCTGGCAAAGAGATGTTTTCTTACTTTATCCAGGTTTTCTAAAATTTCTTTAGACTTCACCTGATCTTATGTTATTATTGAAGTATCATCTCAATTATCCCTAGGAAGAAAATGTACAATTTTATGTTTTATTTTTTTATTTTCTATATTACCTCAGTTTCTGTAGAGAGCTTTTACCTGATTCTTCAGTCTAGTTCCTGTGTTACCAGTAAGATAGAGATAGGTAGAGGCTAAGAATATTGGGGGGAAAATCACTGATGAATGATATGTCTCGTTCTTTTTGTTTTTCATCTCCTTATTTACTCTGGCAGCCTACATTTGCCCTTCTTGATTTGACCCAGTTGCCCAAATAAGCAACCCACTCTGGCAAAGACTTGACTTTACTCTCATAAATGTCTGCATGTTAGGATTAGCTAGATGATGAACACCATGCCAAAGTTCTTTGTGTGACCAGTCAGAATGGCCATCATTAAAAAATCTACAAACAACAAATGCTGGAGAGGGTGTGGAGAAAAGGGAACCGTTTTGCACTGTTGGTGGGATTGTACACTGATACAGCCACTATGGAGTACAGTATGGAAGTTCTCTAAAAATCTAAAAATAAAACTACCATATGACCCAGGAATCCCACTACTGGGCATATACCCTAAAAAAACCATAATTCAAAAAGAGACATGTACCACCATGTTCATTGCAGCATTATTTACAATCGCCAGGACATGGAAGCAACCTAAGTGTCCATCGACATATGAATGATAAAGAAGATGTGGCACATATATACAATGGAGTATTACTCAGCCATAAAAAGAAATGAAATTGAGTTTTTTTTTTTTGTGGTACGCAGGCCTCTCACTGTTGTGGCCTCCCCCATTGTGGAGCACAGGCTCCGGACGCGCAGGCTCAGCAGCCATGGCTCACGGGCCCAGTCGCTCTACGGCATGTGGGATCCTCCCAGACCGGGGCACGAACCTGTGTCCCCTGCATCGCCAGGCGGACTTTAAACCACTGCGCCACCAGGGAAGCCCCTGAAATTGAGTTATTTGCAGTGAGGTGGATGGACCTAGAGATTGTCATACAGAGTGAAATAAGTCACAAGGGAAAAACAAATACCATATGCTAACACAGATATATGGAATCTAAAAAAAAAAAAAAATCGTTCTGAAGAACCTAGGGGCAGGACAGGAATAAAGATGCAGATGTAGAGAATGGACTTGAGGAAACTGGGTGGGGGAAGGGTAAGCTGGGATGAAGTGACCGAGTGGCTTGGACATATATACACTACCAAATGTAAAATAGATACTAGTGGGAAGCAGCCACATAGCACAGGGAGATCAGCTCCGTGCTCTGTGACCACCTAGAGGGGTGGTGTAGGGAGGGTGGGAGGGAGAGAGATGCAAGAGGGAAGAGATATGGGGATATATGTATATGTATAGCTGATTCACTTTGTTATAAGCAGAAACTAACACAGCATTGTAAAGCAACTATACTCCAATAAAGATGTGAAACAATCAAAAAGTTAGAGAGTAAAATATTCAAAAGAATTGCCCACACTCTTCCAACAGATTCTCTAACATTTAACAGAACAGAATTCACACTGAATCTGGTTTATGAGTAAAAGAAAAGTCAAGTTTAAAATGGATCACAGATGACAACATTTCTTTTCCATGTGCCTGCTTTGGAGCCATATTTCTGCTGACCACCCAAAACCTTCTTCTTGAGTATCCTGTGATATATTAGAACTAGGATATATTAGAACTAGGAATTAGTGCTGGAAGGGTCATCCAGTGGTCTGAGATTTAATTCACATATCCCTTCTGCACCAGGCTCTTTAAGATCATTGAGTTAGCCTAAGAATTTCGAAGCTGTAGAATTCAAGACAGTACATTACAATATGCCAATATTACTATTCTCCTGCTCTGACATTCTCCACTGACGGACAGATGAAGGAGAAGGAAGGACAGTCACCGGTAACTGAGAGTAAATTAAACTGGAATATTATAATTCAGTATCATTTGAGTGACTGAATTGGCTAGCAGAGTGTTCTCCAGTTAAAAGTGAGGAAAGATTAATTCTGCACATGACACCACTACTGTATTTATACAAGTCTACTGGGAGAATTGTTTGCCTTGAATTGTTTTCTTCATTCATTTCAATCAGACAGTTGTGTTGACTGATTTTCCTTTTTGATGTATGAAATGACTGTTTGACTGAATTTACCATTTAATTTCCACTAATGCACTGTAAAAACAATACATTAGTCAAATTGGATTGGAAGGAATGAAAATGTTTACCCCAGAACTAGACAGAAATAGAATATTGCCTTCTACAGAAATGTGAGTCATATGCCCTGGATTGGGGGGAAAGGTTCCAATTTTAACTATTTTGCCACGTTTCAAAAATGTAGGGTCACTGATCCCACAGTAAAAATAAGATCTGTGAAGTCCAGAAAAACATAGTTTTGTGTGACTCTGACAATCACATAACACAAAAGAAAAAACTATTATGAGATAAATTTTACTGAGTTTCATACTTATCAAGAGGTGTTTCTGTTAAACTTTTGAGTCTTATTCTAGAAGTTCTTTAGGAACAAACACTTCAAATATATTCATAGAAAACCCTCTTTGTTTATAATTTCATTCTTCCAATATTTATAGTTACTACAAAAGGCCATTTCTCCATGTCCCTTCCCATGATTCTCTGCTCCTACTGAACATTTGGAAATTGGTGGCATGAGCAGGAAAGTGAAGCAGTTTTTGAGATTACTGAATAATGCTTATTTTATAAACACTGCTTTCTTCCATAGTTGACAAAATTATGATGGTACTGATGGTTGGATACTACTCTTAGAGATGAAAAAGGTCTTAAGGAATCTTCCGTATTCCATTCACCAATCTGTGTTCTTGCTCAACGCAAAATTAATTCCTTTCAAAATTAACATATTAGCTTAATAATAATTTTTAATCTTAAAATAATCTATCTGTGAGAATGGGAATTTTGGGTAGGAAAAAGTGACAGAAGATGGGACAAAAAGAGAATTCATAGAAAGACAAAACAGAATTTTTTAAATGGTAGGTACCAACTTCTGTTTCCAACTATATCAGTTTACCTTAGTAAAACATACTAGAAAGGCCAGATAAATCATAAGCAACATTTGACTGTGAGCTTTAGAAAGCTACTGAGGTAGCCATGACCTAGAAAAGTAAAATAGAGAAAGAAACTCACTGAAGTGAGAACAATATTCTGCACATGCGTTTCTAGCCCAGTCATTTAGAAACTACTGATGAAGAGCAAAAGTCTGAGAAACCAAATGTGGCTCCTAAGGGGTAGAAAAGCCAGTAGATCTTAGGGCAATGTCATAGGACTAAGGAAACCAGAGTTGGAATTGAGAAATAACAAGGCAGCTAGAATTTTAAGGACCAAAATCACACAGAGAGTAAAGATTCAGAGAACGGAGCTGGATTCAGCAACAGTGTTCCCTTGCAGTATTTTCCATGTATAATAGGTAGACAAGGCAAGATGCTAAGAAGCCAAACAAAAGCTAACTGAAGTCAAAGCAAAGACTTAGTTGGCTCATGATGCTGAAGAGACAAAATTGGGGTTCAGAACCTATGAAAGATTTGTGGCCCAATGGAAAACTAATGATATGAATTAGAACATTGGAGGTCTCTACATATGTGTGTGTGTGTGTGTCTGTGTGTTAGGAAGGTTGATGCAACATCTACATTGAACCTTATAAATAAGGAAAATGATTATGAAGTTGGTCCAGTGACTGAGGTGATCTTCCCCTCTGCTCTCTACCTAAGAATAGGAAATTCTCTCCTCAAGAAAATACAGTTGACCCTTGAACAATGTAGGGGTTAGAGATGCTGACTCCCTGTACAGTCAAAAATCCACATATAACTTTATGGTCGGCCCTTCTTATCTGTGGTTCTGAATCTGAGGATTCAACCAACCACAGATCATGTAGTACTGTATTACTTATTGAAAAAAAAAATCCATGTGTAAGTGGATCTGTGCAGTTCAAACCCAGGTTGTTCAAAGGGCAACTGTAATGTCATTCAGATTCTCTACAACTTGTCATATCCCAAGTCTGGTATTCACTGAAGAAGCACCAAGACTACCAAGAAAAGGAGAATTAGAATAAAAATCAAAACAGAATCAGAATCATAGATGACCTAAACATTAAAGTTCATACATATTTTGGTAAATATTATCAAGTTCAAGGAAATAGATGACAAGGTGAAGAATTTAACTTGACAACTAGAAACTAGAAACTGATTGAAGTTGAACTGATAGAATTAAAAATTATACGAAATTTAAAACTTGGTAGTGGATTGGACACAGGTAAAGAGAGGTAAGTGAACTGGAAAATAGAGTAGTAACAATATTAAGACTAAAGCACGGGAAATGAAAAGAATAAAAAGTACACAAAAGCGCATTTGAGACATATGGGCCACAGAAAACATTTTTATCATATGTATAAACAGGAGTCCAAAGAAAAAAGGAGAGAGAGATTGGGATGAAAACAATATTTCATAAATACTAACAGCTGAGAGTTCTCTAAAACTAAAAAGAATATATGGAGCCATAAACTCAATAAGCACTAAAAAAATGCAACAAGAACAAATACAAAGAAAACCACACCTAAGATCATCACAGTACAATTCATGAATAGCAAAGAAAAACATGACATCTTAAAAGCAGACGAAAAAGAGATTACTTTCAAAGGAACAATAGGATTAAGATTACAGCTTATTGCTCAGCGAAACTGGATACTAGAAAATAATGGAGTAACATTTTAAGTACTAAAGAAAAGAACTGCCCATTGGGAATTCTAGAGGCAGAGGAAATGTTGTTTGGAAGGAAAGATGAAATAAGGAAATTTGCAGACAAACAAAATTTAGAAAACATTTTCTCATCAGAACTGACTGAATTAAATTCTAAAGGGAGACCTGCAGGCAGAAGGAAGATTATCAGATGAAAATAAGGACTTTATAAAGAGCCATGTGTAATAGAAAGGATAAATAAGTGGATAAACCTAAACAAAATCTAACAACACAAAAGGGTAATAATAAAATATATCAAAAATTATAATTCATTAAAACAAATGGAAGAGGAAAAAGTAGTTAAAGAAATTTAAGATCTCAGCATTGCTTGAGAAGCAGTAAAAGACCTAAGTCATGGTACATGTGTAACTGCTACTTATGTAAAAATAACAAGCTAATACAAGGGAAAATGGAATTTGAAGAAAAAGGAAGAAAGACGAGCAAAAGAAACATAACAAGGTGGGACAAATAGTAAACGGTCTATAAGAAAATACATTAACTGGAAATACTCAAATTACAGGGCAAGGATTATTGGAACAAACAAAAAACCTAATTCTATGCCACCTACAAGAGACAAGAGTCAGCTTGAAAATTAAAGGATTCAAAAATTATGTCATAACAACAATAAGTAAAATTGAAGAAGATTTTTTAATGTTAACATAGATTTGAAAGCAAAAACTATCACTGGCAATAAGGCAGGATAATAAAACCCACTGTTACTTTACAAGGAATATATTATAAATCTAAACTTCAATGCAATATATGAAGGGAAATTCCAAAAATCTAAGTAGAAATAGAAAAATCTAAATTACCTAGATCAATAACATAGAACCACAACAACAAATCAGCAGATTATAAGAGATCTGAATACCATCATTAAAAACTTTGGCCTAAATTTACATAAAACACTGCACCAACAATGATGGAATATATATATTACGCAGAAATTTTTAGGTGTGCATGGCACATTTATAACATTGACTATATTCTGGTTATAAAACAAGACTCCGAATAAGCAAGAAATTTAAAACTATATAACCAATATTTTACCAAATAGTTGGATATTAAAAACATGCTTCTGATCATTATGTAGGTCAAAGATAAAGTCGTAATGGGAATTAGAATTTTATTAATTGAATGATAATGAAAATATGCCATAACAAAACCTGTGGGTTGCAAATAAAGCTGTGGTCACAGAGAAGTTTATGTATTCAAATTATACTCTCTAAATGTAAAAGGGAAAGGAATCAAGCAACTAGAAGAGAACCTATCACCCTGAGGTAGGCAGCTCCTGAACTGTACCTGGTGGGGAAGGCAGGGCAGAACTTCAGGAGGCCAGCTGAGAGCACGGTGAACACCATGTCAGGAGCAGTCTCCAAGAAAGAGAATTTAATGTACAAAGGGATGACTAAAATATATTTAAGAGCTAGCACCCTGACCCCTCTTAAGGATGACTTATGTTGCTGGGGCAAAAATAAGAAGTGCTCGATGTAGAAGGTGAATAGCTTTATAATTCCCAGGAGAATCTTTGTACCAGAACCACACAGTGAAGAACGTGGAGTCCCCGTGGCTAATCCAGCAGAGAGAAAAGGAGAAACAGAGATGCGAGAGAAAATAAAGGGAACTCTTGGTGCAATGTGGTGCTGCTGCAGGCCCAAGTCCAGGTATGTGCTCTCTATCTCCACATCTTAAATAACAGCCACCATGTTCCTCAGTCTTTCAGGTACTTAGAATTTCTCTTTAGAACCTGAAAATGGGGTCAGGTTTCCTGTCTGCCTTGCTACAGTACAAAATAGAGGCAGGATGTTTGCTATAGTTCTCCATCTGGCAGAGGAGGCCTTGAAGCTGTGAGCCACTCGCTGCAAACCAGCAGGACATGAAGGATTCTTGAGCAGATCTGAAGCTACTGGGAGGCCTTTGAGGAGTTAAATCCCATAGTAAATACTGTAGCTTCAATGGCCCCTTCTCCCTCTCTGTCCAGTCTTCCTCCACTCCCGTGGGGGCCCAAAGGGGTTAAATGAGCGCTCTTTGACTTGTACTTTGTGGTCCCAGAACTTGACTTGGGCTTGGAGACTTCCATGAAAAGTCTGCCTTCCTTCTACTGGCTTGGGTTTCTTGGTCTCTCTGCTCCAGGTTAATCCCTTCAACCTGCTTTTTCCATTTCTGCCAATAATCCCCCTCTCCAGACCTTCCTAATGCTCTTCTGGGGCGCGAGGAGACTTACTGAGGGCAATGTTTCTTTCTAGAGGGAGAGGTGACCACATGACTTCACAGTAGTCATCCCCTTGATTATTCAGTTTCTGTCTAGATTATTCGTGGGTGTTTGTGTACCCCAGCCTCACCCCCAGGAGGCTTTAGAACACTGTCCTTATCTCAGCACTGAGCCTCTCTCTACCCTCCTTCCGTCTCTCTCCTTACCCATCTTTACCCACAGACTCGCAGGCTTTCTGGACCTCTGAGGAAGATAAGCACTTCACAGAACCTCTGCTATAGAACCAAACATATTGAAATGACTCTTTACGAAGATACTGAAACAACAGAAAAAGAGTACATGACGATTGTTTCTCCTGAGGGTTCAGTTACCTAGGGGGCCTTTAGCAAACTTTGATTGATAAATCTAACCTTTCCTTCCTTGGCAATAGTTGATCACACTGTGAGGAAAACAAGTTAGAGAATGGAAAAATAATATTTGGATTTCAACGGAATAATAAAGATGCAGGCACTATCTTTGACTTTTGCAAGGTGAGAAGCGAGTTTACATTTGATTATTTGATGGCAGGAATCCCTTTTAAAACAGGGCCAGTCTGCATGATGCATTTAAAAATCCACCTTTTCAAATATAGCCATAACCCCCACAAGATTTCTTGATTTCTCTGGGGTCAGATAAATCATCACATTTCACAGTGGTGCCCTGTATATGAAAGTGATAACCATAACCTGGAAGCACGGCAGTGGCTAAAAATATGGAGCTGGCAGCCATTCGTTGAAATGATTTTTTGCTTTTAATTCATTGCATAAAATGCTAATGTCCAAATACAGGCAGGTAGATCTTACCAACCATCAAGAGCTTCAACCGTGCTAACAGCTAAGTATGCACTTTTAAACCCTACTTTGACTGCTCCAGAAACTTACTGGGTTTCTTTAATGCCTCTGTTACTATTTCCTTTGTGTCATTTTGTTTTTCTTTAAACACATAGCTGTGTGATCTTGGGGAAGTTATATTATTTCCTTGAGACTTGGTTGCCTTCTCTGTGAATATCTGGGTATAATTTTAGTATTGCTCAATAGAATTTTTGGTGATAATGAAAATATACTATATCTGTACCATGCAAAGCAGTATTCAATAGCTACATGGAGCTAATAAACATTTTTGAATTATGGCAAATGCAAATGCGGAATTGAATTTTTAATCTTATTTTTAAATTTGTTTAAAAATAAATAATGCCACGTGGCTAGCATCTGTTGACAGTACAGATCTACATAATATTTTAAGGACACTCTCCACTCAAAAACTCTACCATTCATTAACTCAACGTAAATATTTTTGCCCTCTGACAAAAAAAAATATTTTATGTTTCCCTTGAAATTATCTGTCAAGACTTTTATCAGTTTGGGGACATTATATTCTTAAAATTGACTTTGCTTTATGAAACTTTAATAGTGTTGGAGTTCCCTGCCCTTGGTACCACCTTTGTGATGATGGGAAATATTGTGGATGATCAAGGACCATTTCAAGAGATCATGGAGAGAAACCTCCTTCTCGATTTAATTTCATTATGAGGATGTCAAAATGCTAAATTACTTAAAATAAAACCCCTACCGATTTTATGCTAAGTTATATGCTACATGTAGCTGGAAAAATGTGAAAAAGATTTTTAAAGAATTACACATCTATTTTTGAAGCTGATTTGGCTGTTCAAGGCTTGCTAGCACTTTATCTATCTCAGTACTATTTCACTTAGTAAACAAATGCAGTTGCCATAATTGCTGCATATGTGTCTGTGTTCCCTTCTAGGTTATATGTTTTTGAAGTTAGAAACTATATTTATATCACAGCCCCTATGTATAACACAATATCCATTGTTAATTCAGATTGTGTTTTAAGATATGAGACAAAATTGAAGACTTTTATTATAGTCATAAACATCTAGCAAACCAATCAGAAAATAAAAACTAATTTTCAGTTGGTTGGCCAAGAACAAAAAAGAGAGGAATACCTAGTACAAAATCATCTCTCTAATAACTGCTGTTGGATTTAGAGCACACACATGCTAAACTT
The DNA here is from genome assembly GCF_000442215.2 of Lipotes vexillifer. Taxonomy (NCBI): domain Eukaryota; kingdom Metazoa; phylum Chordata; class Mammalia; order Artiodactyla; family Lipotidae; genus Lipotes; species Lipotes vexillifer. The sequence goes on along the minus strand of NW_006784972.1, from coordinate 23,163 downwards.
ATTTTAAAATATCTTCTCATCAAAGATTTGAGGTTGGACCCAAAAAAATTATATCAGAAGTGAAAATAATTATGTAGTCTGACCAGTGTGGATCACACAAAGTAAGTGTATACTATATATAAAGTAGATAAACACTGAGGTCCTACTGTACAGCACAGGCAACTATATTGAATACATTGTAATAACCTATAAATAAAAAGGATCTGAAAAATAAATATATATATCTGAATCACTTGGCTGTACAACTGAAATACAACATTGTCAATCAACTATACTTCAAGTAAAACAAAACAAAGTAAGTGTAAAGGGAAGTATAGTTTTATAAATTCACCTCTGATATCCAATAGACCAACTGAAAGAAAACAGAAACTACAACTTTCTAGGAGACAGGACATGGCCAGCAAACCAGGCCGTTACCCTCGGTAACGGTCATACCTGCCAAAAAATATACAGACTAGCCTGCATTCATGAATACATAGGAATTCTTCATTTATCTGGCACTATTAGGCAATGAGGTATTGTATGTTAGGAGAAGTTTTTTTTTTTTAATGACAAATTGAAGAGGAGTTATTTTAACCTTCACTCGGTAATTTTTTTCTAAAATTAAGAAATATATCCACTGGTGTATCTGATGTTTCCGTGATAACTCGGGGTCGTCAGTTCAATCAACGTTTGCATGAATAATGCAAATGGAAACAAGACAGACATGCTAACTGAAACTGAAAATGACATGGCAGTGGCCGGAGTAACTGATGAGAGAGCGAGAAGAAAACAAAAATGAAAATAAACTGCGATCAGGAAACAATCAGTCAAGTTCTGACTTTCTGTACTTAGTTTCAAAAAGAGATACCACAAATCCCAGCGAGAGGCTCCAGCATCATTAGCTGTCTTTCTCCTTTGTTTCCACCTTCCTTTCCTTTTCCTTCTACCCTAGATTGTTCCAGGAAATGTTTATAGCTGCTTGCCAACACAAATTCTAATACTTACTTTCTCTCACACAAACTTCACAATATGTCCATGTGATAAATAGTGTGGAGGTAAAAGACAATGCATCACAGGGACACCTCCTATGAAAATAAAATTAGAAACTAGCTTCTAAACATGCAGAGAGAAGGGAGTGGTGTCAGGCACTAATTTCCTTGTGAATTCCTCTCCATTTCTAATAGACGTTCTTCTTTACCAAGATCCCTCTTTATTGGTGTCCTATTCCAGACTGCTCCACTCCACCCATCCTCATCCTGTAAAATACATTCACACTCTTTTGTGACCCTACTTATTTGCCCATTAAATAATCAATCATAGAACTATCGGAATTAAATATAGAGTGAAATTAAAATACTGGAGTCACTTGGAGGGTTTAGCAGCTCCACCAGAAAATACTGGGCATGGATTTTAAAAGAAGCTGCGTGGGACTTGCTCTTGTCCAAGTGCTTTCTCAAGAAGTATCTGAAATAAGCCTAAATTCAGAGTTAATCAGACTGGCCTGCTTTCTCAGGTGGACTGGAATTCATTGCTCTTTCCCCTCAACTCCCTGATGTCAGTGGCACTTTCCGGAGATGAGGGGGCTTCTCTGCCTATTGCAGAAGCTCAGTTCCCCCCGGGCCCACTCCCTGTCTGAATCCCACACTTGAGGCCAGATGCCAGCCTTCCCACAACATTCGTGGTTTCCTTTCAGTTTTGACCTGCTCAGATTGAGTCCCTTGTAGACTCTTTCTCAGCTTGAAACCTGATCTTCAACCCCTTTCCCTGACCTCAATGGTTACCTGCCTACTTTAGGCCTCAGGTGCTTTAGCTATAAAATGATATAGTTGCCCTTAATTCTAAAGTCTTCTTTCTAAAGCACTACAGTGTGGTGGCTCCTTGAAAATGTTTCTCTTTGCTGGTTTTAATTTTGTAGAGAATTAAAACCCCAGCTACTCTAAAAGACAGTAAGTTACATTGGATAAGGAAAGTGTGCTTTTGTAGTTAGATTAACAGGGATGGAAGACGACTTAGTATGTTTTAAGATACTCATGATCCGTTCTCGTGAGAGTCGGGGGAAGAAGGGGAAGAGAGTTAATAAAATACCAAACGATTGTGAAAAATTAAGTTCACCAAAATGTAGCTGATTGGTTTATTTTATGCCTCAACTTGACTGGGCCACAGGGTGGCCAGATATTTGGTCAAACATTACGCTGGGTGTATCTGTGAAGATGTTTGTTTGTTTGTTTGTTTGTTTGTTTTTAACATCTTTATTGGAGTATAATTGCTTACAAAGGTGTGTTAGTTTCTCCTTTATAACAAAGTGAGTCAGCTATACATATACATTTATCCCCATATCTCCTCGTCCTTGGGTCTCCTTCTCACCCTCCCTATCCCAGCCCTCTAGGTGGACACAAAGCACTGAGCTGATGTCCCTGTGCTATGCAGCTGTGCTATGCAGCTGCTTTCCACTATCTACTTTATATTTGGTGGTGTATATATGTCCAAGCCACTCTCACTTCATCCCAGCTTACCCTTTCCCCCTCCCCATGTCCTCAAGTCCATTATCTACGTTTGTGTCTTTATTCCTGTCCTGCCCCTAAGTTCTTCAGAACCTTTTTTTTTTTTTTTTAGATTCCATATAAATGTGTTAGCATATGGTTTTTGTTTTTCTCTTTCTGACTTACTTCACTCTGTATGACAGTCTCTAGGTCCATCTACCTCACTACAAATAACTGAATTTTGTTTCTTTTTATGGCTGAGTAATATTTCATTGTATATATGTGCCACATGTTCTTTATCCATTCATCTGTCAATGGACACTTAGGTTACTTCCATGTCCTGGCTATTGTAAATAGAGGTGCAATGAACATTGTGGTACATGACTCTTTCTGAATTATGGTTTTCTCAGGGTATATGCCCAGTAGTGGGATTGCTGGGTCGTATGGTAGTTCCATTTTTACTTTTTTAAGGAACCTCCATATTGTTCCCCTGTATCAATTTACATTCCCACCAACAGTGCAAGAGGGTTCCCTTTTCTCCACACCCTCTCCAGCATTTATTGTTCATAGATTTTTTTTTGTAGGTCATTTTTTTTTAACCTCTTTATTGGAGTATAATTGCTTTACAAATTTATGTTGTTTCAGCTTCACAACAAAATGAATCAGTTATATATATACATATATTTCCATATCTCTTCCTGCTTGCGTCTCCCTCCCTCCCACCCTCCATATCCCACCCCTCCAGGCAGTCACAAAACACCGAGGTGATCTCCCTGTGCTATGTGTATGCTTCCCACTAGCTATCTGCCTTACGTTTGTTAGTGTATATATGTCCATGCCACTCTCTCACTTTGTCACAGTTTACCCTTCCCCCTCCCCATATCCTCAAGTTCATTCTCTAGTAAGTCTGTGTCTTTATCAATGTTTCATCCCTAGGTTCTTCATGACATTTTTTTTCTTAAATTCCATATATATGTGTTACAAAACGGTATTTGTCTCTCTCTTTCTGACTTACTTCCCTCTGTATGACAGACTCTAGGTCTATCCACCTCATTACAAATAGCTCAGTTTCGTTTCTTTTTATGGCTGAGTAATATTCCATTGTATATATGTGCCACGGGTTCTTTATCCATTCATCTGATGATGGACACTTAGGTTGTTTCCATCTCAAGGCTATTGTAAATACAGCTGCAATGAACATTTTGGTACATGATTCTTTTTGAATTATGGTTTTCTCAGGGTACATGCCCAGTCGTGGGATTGCTGGGTAATATGGTAGTTCTATTTGTAGTTTTTTTAGGAACCTCCATACTGTTCTCCACAGTGGCTGTATCAATTTACATTCCCACCAACAGTGTAAGAGTGTTCCCTTTTCTCCACACCCTCTCCAGCATTTATTGTTTCTAGATTTTTTGGTGATGGCCATTCTGACTGGTGTGAGATGATATCTCATTGTAGTTTTGATTTGCATTTCTCTAATGATTAGTGATGTTGAGCATTCTTTCATGTGTTTGTTGGCAGTCTGTATATCTTCTTTGGAGAAATGTCTATTTAGGTCTTCTGCCCATTTTTGGATTGTGTTGTTTGTTCTTTTGTTATTAAGCTGCATGAGCTGCTTATAAATTTTGGAGATTAATCCTTTGTCAGTTGCTTCATTTGACAATATTTTCTCCCATTCTGAGGGTTGTCTTTTTGTCTTGTTTATGGTTTCTTTTGCTGTGCAAAAGCTTTGAATTTTCATTAGGTCTCATTTGTTTATTTTTGTTTTTATTTCCATTTCTGAAGAGGTGGGTCAAAAAGGACCTTGCTGTGACTTATGTCATAGAGTGTCCTGCCTGTGTTTTCCTCTAAGAGTTTGATAGTTTCTGGCCTTACATTTAGGTCTTTAATCCATTTTGAGCTTATTTTTGTGTATGGTGTTAGGGAGTGATCTAATCTCATAGTTTTACATGTAGCTGTCCAGTTTTTCCAGCACCACTTATTGAAGAGGCTGTCCTTTCTCCACTGTACATTCCTGCCTCCTTTATCAAAGATAAGGTGACCATATGTGCGTGGGTTTATCTCTCGGCTTTCTGTCCTGTTCCATTGATCTATATTTCTGTTTTTGTGCCAGTACCATACTGTCTTGATTACTGTAGCTTTGTAGTATAGTCTGAAGTCAGGCAGCCTGATTCCTCCAGCTCCATTTTTTGTTTAAAGATTGCTTTGGCTATTCGGGGTCTTTTGTGTTTCCATACAAATTGTGAAATTTTTTGTTTTAGTTCTGTGAAAAATGCCAGTGGTAGTTTGATAGGGATTGCATTGAATCTATAGATTGCTTTGGGTAGTAGAGTCATTTTCACAATGTTGATTCTTCCAATCCAAGAACATGGTATATCTCTCCATCTATTTGTATCATCTTTAATTTCTTTCATCAGTGTCTTATAATTTTCTGCATACAGGTCTTTTGTCTCCTTAGGTAGGTTTATTCCTAGATATTTTATTCTTTTTGTTGCACTGGTAAATGGGAATGTTTTCTTGATTTCACTTTCAGATTTTTCGTCCTCAGTGTATAGGAATGCCAGAGATTTCTGTGCATTAGTTTTGTATCCTGCTACTTAACCAAATTCATTGATTAGCTCTAGTAGTTTTCTGGTAACATCTTTAGGATTCTCTATGTATAGTATCATGTCATCTGCAAATAGTGACAGCTTTACTTCTTTTCTGATTTGGATTCCTTTTATTTCCTTTTCTTCTCTGATTGCTGTGGCTAAAAGTTCCAAAACTATGTTGAATAAGAGTGGTGAGAGTGGGCAACCTTGTCTTCTTCCTGATCTTAGTGGAAATGCTTTCAGTTTTTCACCATTGAGGACAATGTTGGCTGTGGGTTTGTCATATATGGCCTTTATTATGTTGAGGAAAGTTCCCTCTATGCCTACTTTCGCCAGGGATTTTATGATAAATGGTTGCTGAATTTTTTCAAAAGCTTTCTCTGCATCTATTGAGATGATCATATGGTTTTTCTCCTTCAATTTGTTAATATGGTTAATCACATTGATAGATTTGCATATATTGAAGAATCCTTGCATTCCTGGAATAAACCCCACTTGATCATGGTGTATGATCCTTTTAATGTGCTGTTGGATTCTGTTTGCTAGTATTTTGTTGAGGATTTTTGCATCTATGTTCATCAGTGATATTGGCCTGTAGTTTTTTTTCTTTGTGACATCCTTGTCTAGTTTTGGAATCAGGGTGATGGTGGCCTCATAGAATGAGTTTGGGAGTGTTCCTCCATCTGCTATATTTTGGAAGAGTTTGAGAAGAGTAAGTGTTAGCTCTTCTCTAAATGTTTTATAGAATTCGCCTGTGAAGCCATCTTGTCCTGGGCTTTTGTTTGTTGGAAGATTTTTAATCACTGTTTCAATTTCAGTGCTTGTGATTTGTCTGTTCATATTTTCTATTTCTTCCTGATTCAGTCTTGGCAGTTTGTGCCTTTCTAAGAATTTGTCCATTTCTTCCAGATTGTCCATTTTATTGGCATAGAGTTGCTTGTAGTAATCCCTCATGATCTTTTGTATTTCTGCAGTGTCAGTTGTTACTTCTCCTTTTTCATTTCTAATTCTATTGATTTGAGTCTTCTCCCTTTTTTTCTTGATGAGTCTGGCTAATGGTTTATCAATTTTGTTTATCTTCTCAAAGAACCAGCTTTTAGTTTTATTGATCTTTGCTATTGTTTCCTTCATTTCTTTTTCATTTATTTCTGATCTGATTTTTATGATTTCTTTCCTTCTGCTAACTCTGGGGTTTTTTTGTTCTTCTTTCTCTAATTGCTTGAGGTGCAAGGTTAGGTTGTTTATTCGAGATGTTTCCTGCTTCTTAAGGTAGGATTGCATTGCTATAAACTTCCCTCTTAGAACTGCTTTTGCTGCATCCCATAGATTTTGAGATATCGTGTCTCCATTGTCATTTGTTTCTAGGTATTTTTTGATTTCCTCTTTGATTTCTTCAGTGATCACTTCGTTATTAAATAGTGTATTGTTTAGCCTCCATGTGTTTGTATTTTTTACAGATGTTTTCCTTTAATTGATATCTAGTCTCATAGCATTGTGGTCAGAAAAGATACTTGATACAATTTAAATTTTCTTAAATTTACCAAGGCTTCATTTGTGACCCAAGATATGATGTATCCTAGAGAATGTTTGATGAACACTAGAGAAAATTGTGTATTCTGTTGTTTTTGGATGGAATGTCCTATAAATATCAATTAAGTCCACCTTGTTGAATGTATCATTTAAAGCTTGGGCTTCCGTATTTATCTTCATTTTGGATGATCTGTCCATTGGTGAAAGTGGGGTGTTAAAGTCCCCTACTGTGAATGTGTTACTGACGATTTCCCCCTTTATGGCTGCTAGTTTTTGCCTTATGTATTGAGGTGCTCCTATGTTGGGTGCATAAATATTTACAATTGTTATATCTTCTTCTTGGATCGATCCCTTAATCATTATGTAGTGTCCTTCTTTGTCTCTTCTGATAGTCCTTATTTTAAAGTCTATTTTGTCTGATATGAGAATTGCTACTCCAGCTTTCTTTTGGTTTCCATTTGCATGGAATATCTTTTTCCATCCCCTTACTTTCAGTCTGTATGTGTCTCTAGGTCTGAAGTGGGTCTCTTGTAGACAGCATATATATGGGTCTTGTTTTTGTATCCATTCAGCCAATCTGTGTCTTTTGGTGGGAGCATTTAGTCCATTTACATTTAAGGTAATTATCGATATGTATGTTCCTATTCCCATTTTCTAAATTGTTTTGGGTTCGTTATTATAGGACTTTTCCTTCTCTTGTGTTTTTGTCTAGAGAAGTTCCTTTAGCATTTGTTGTAAAGCTGGTTTGGTGGTGCTGAACTCTCTCAGCTTTTGCTTGTCTGTAAAGGTTTTAATTTCTCCATCAAATCTGAATGAGATCCTTGCTGGGTAGAGTAATCTTGGTTGCAGGTTTTTCTCCTTCATCACTTTCAGTATGTCCTGCCACTCCCTTCTGGCTTGTAGAGTTTCTGCTGAGAGATCAGCTGTTAACCTTATGGGGATTCCCTTGTGTGTTATTTGTTGTTTTTCCCTTGCTGCTTTTAATATGCTTTCTTTGTATTTAGTTTTTGACAGTTTGATTAATATGTGTCTTGGCGTATTTCTCCTTGAATTTATCCTGTATGGGACTCTCTGTGCTTCCTGGACTTGATTAACTATTTCCTTTCCCATATTAGGGAAGTTTTCAACTATAATCTCTTCAAATATTTTCTCAGTCCCTTTCTTTTTCTCTTCTTCTTCTGGAACCCCTATAATTCGAATGTTGGTGCGTTTAATGTTGTCCCAGAGGTCTCTGAGACTGTCCTCAGTTCTTTTCATTCTTTTTTCTTTATTCTGCTCTGCAGTAGTTATTTCCACTATTTTATCTTCCAGGTCACTTATCCGTTCTTCTGCCTCAGTTATTCTGCTATTGATCCCATCTAGAGTATTTTTCATTTCATTTATTGTGTTGTTCATCATTGTTTGTTTCATTTTTAGTTCTTCTAGGTCCTTGTTAACCGTTTCTTGCATTTTGTCCATTCTATTTCCAAGATTTTGGATTATCTTTACTATCATTATTCTGAATTCTTTTTCAGGTAGACTGCTTATTTCCTCTTCATTTGTTAGGTCTGGTGGGTTTTTATCTTGTCACTTCATCTGCTGTGTGTTTTTCTGTCTTTTCATTTTGCTTATCTTACTGTGTTTGGGGTCTCCTTTTTGCAGGCTGCAGGTTCGTAGTTCCTGTTGTTTTTGGTGTCTGTCCCCAGTGGCTAAGGTTGGTTCAGTGGGTTGTGTAGGCTTCCTGGTGGTGGGGACTAGTGCCTGTGTTCTGGTGGATGAGGCTGGATCTTGTTTTCTGTTGGGCAGGTCCACGTCTGGTGGTGTGTTTTGTGGTGTCTGTCAACTTATTATGATTTGGGGCAGCCTCTCTGCTAATGTGTGGGGTTGTGTTCCTGTCTTGCTAGTTGTTTGGCATAGGATGTCCAGCAGTGTAGCTTGCTGGTCGTTGAGTGAATTTGGGTGCTGGTGTTGAGATGGAGTTCTCTGGGAGATTTTTGCCTTTTGATATTATATGCAGTTGGGAGGTCTCTTGTGGACCAATGTCCTGAAGTTGGCTCTCTCACCTCAGAGGCACAGCACTAACTCCTGGCTGCAGCACCAAGAGCCTTTAATCCACATGGTTCAGAAGAAAAGGGAGAAAAAGTAGAAAGAAAGAATTAGTAGGAGTAGAAAGAAAGGAGGGAGGGAGGGAGAAAGGAAGGAAAGAGGGAAGGAAGAAAAAAAAGAAAGAAGATAAAGTAAAATAAAGTAAAGTAAGAGAAAATATAATAAAGTTATTAAAATAAAAAAAAAATTATTAAAAGGGAAAAAAACCGAAAAAACAAAAAAACGGATGGATAGGACCCTGGAACAAATGGTGGAAGCAAAGCTATACAGACAAAATCTCACACAGAAGCATACACATATACATTCACAAAAAGAGGAAAAGAGGAAAAAATCATAAATCTGCTCTCAAAGTCCACCTCCTCAATTTGGGATGATTCATTGTCTAAAGGAGGGACGGAAGGAAAGAAAGAACGAAGATAAAGTAAAATAAAATAAGGTTATTAAAATAAAGAGTAATTATTAAAAAAATTAAGAAAAACAAAAAAAACCAGACAGAACCCTCAGACAAATGGTGGAAGCAAAGCTATACAGACAGAATCTCACACAGAAACATACACATACACACACAAAAAAGGAAAAGGGGAAAGAATAATAAATTTTGCTCTCAAAGTCCACCTCCTTAATTTGGGATGATTCGTTGTCTATTCATGTATTTCACAGATGCAGGGTACATCAAGTTGATTGTGGAGCTTTAATCCGCTGTTTCTGAGGCTGCTGGAAGAGATTCCCCTTTCTCTTCTTTCTTCTCACAGCTCCCAGGGACTCAGCTTTGGATTTGGCCCCGCCTGTGCGTGTAGGTCGCCGGAGGGCGTCTGTTCTTTGCTCAGACAGGACGGGGTTAAAGGAGCCGCTGATTCGGAGGCTCTGGCTCACTCAGGCCGGGGGTAAGGAGGATCTCGGAGTGCAGGGCGAGCCTGCGGCGGCAGAGGCTGGCGTGACGTTGCACCAGCCTTAGGCCTTCTGTGTGTTTTCCCAGGGGAGTTGTCCCTGGATCCCGGGGCCCTGGCAGTGGCGGGCTGCACAGGCTCCCCGGAAGGGGGTGTGGATAGTGACCTGTGTTCGCACACAGGCTTCTTGGTGGTGGCAGCAGCAGCCTTAGCGTCTCATGTCTGTCTCTGGGTTCCGCGCTTTTAGCCGCGGCTCACGCCCGTCTCTGGAGCTCCTTTAAGCAGCGTTCTTAATCCCCTCTCCTCGTGCACCAGGAAATAAAGAGGGAAGAAAAAGTCTCTTGCCTCTTTGGCAGGTGCAGACTTTTCCCCGGACTCCCTCCCAGCCACCCGTGGCACACTAACCCCCTGAAGGCTGTGTTCACGCCACCGCCAACCCCAGTCCTCTCCCTGCGCTCTGAATGGAGCCCTGCCCGCTCTGGCTGGGGAGCAGACAAGCCTCTCTAGCTGGTGAGTGCCGGTCGGACCTGACCCTCTGTGCGGGAATCTCTCCACTTTGCCCTCCGCATCCCTGTTGCTGTGCTCTCCTCCGCGGCTCCGAAGCTCCCCCCGCTCTGCCACCCGCAGTCTCTGCCTACGAAGTGGCTTTCTAGTGTGTGGACACTTTTCCACCTTCACACCTCCCTCCCACTGGTGCAGGACCCGTCCCTATCCTTTTGTCTCTGTTTATTCTTTTTTCTTTTGCCCTACCCAGGTACGTGGGGGGTTTCTTGCCTTTTGGGAGGTCTGAGGTCTTCTGCCACCATTCAGTAGGTGTTCTGTAGGGGTTGTTCCACGTGTAGATATATTTCTGGTTTATCTGTGGGGAGGAAGGTGATCTCCGCGTCTTACTCTTCCGCCATCTTCCCGGAAGTCCCTAGTTGTAGATTTTTTGATGACGGCCATTCTGACCGGTGTGACGTGATACCTCATTGTAGTTTTGATTTGCATTTCTCTAATGATTAGTGATGTTGAGCATCCTTTCATATGTTTATTGGAAATCTGTATATTTTCTTTGGAGAAATGTCTCTTTAGGTCTTCTGCCCATTTTGGGGTTGGGTTGTTTGTTTAATTGGTATTGAGCTGCATGAGCTGCTTGTAAAGTTTGGAGATTACTCCTTTGTCAGTTGCTTCAATTGCACATATTTTCTCCCATTCTCAGGGTTGTCTTTTCATCTTCTTTATGGTTTCTTTTGCTGTGCAAAATATTTTAAGTTTCATTAGGTCCCATTTGTTTATTTTTGTTTTTATTTCCATTACTCTACGAGGTGGGTCTAAAAGGGTCATGCTGTGATTTATGTCATAGACTGTTCTCCCTATGTTTTCCTCTAAGGGTTTTATAGTGTCTGGCCTTACATTTAGGTCTTTAATCCATTTTGAGTTTATTTTTGTGTATAGTTTAAGGTAGTTTTCTAATTTCATTCTTTTACATGTAGCTGTCCAGTTTTCCCAGCACCACTTATTGAAGAGGCTGTCTTTTCTCCATTGTATATCCTTGCCTCCTTTATCAGAAATAAGGTGACCATATGTGCGTGGGTCATCTCTGGGCTTTCTATCCTGTTCCATTGATCTTGATTTCTGTTTTTCTGCCAGTACCATACTGTCTTGACTACTGTAACTTTGAGTATAGTCTGACGAAGGGAGCCTGATTCCTCCAGCTCCATTTTTCTTTCTCAAGGTTGCTTTGGCTATTTGGGGTCTTTTGTGTTTCCATATAAATTGTGAAATTTTTTGTTCTAGTTCTGTGAAAAATACCATTGGTAGTTTGATAGGGATTGCATTGAATCTGTAGATTGCTTTGGGTAGTAGAATCATTTTCACAATGTTGATTCTTCCAATCTAAGAACATGGTTTATCTCTCCAACAGTTTGTATCATCTTTAATTTTTTTCATCAGTGTCATAGTTTTCTGCATACAGCTCTTGTTTCCTTAGGTAGATTTTTTCCTAGGTATTTTATTCTTTTTGTTGCAATGGTAAATGGGAGTGTTTCCTTAATTTCACTTTCAGATTTTATATCATTAGTGTATAGGAATGTAAGAGATTTCTGAGCATTAATCTTGTATCATGCTACTTTACCAAATTCATTGATTAGCTCTGTTAGTTTTCTGGTAGCATCTTTAGGATTCTCTATGTATACCATAATGTCATCTGCAAACAGTGACAGTTTTACTGCTTCTTTTCCAATTTGGATTCCTTTTATTTCTTTTTCTTCTCTGATTGCTCTGGTTAAAACTTCCAAAGCTATGTTGAATAATAGTGGTGAGAGTGGGCAACCTTGTCTTGTTCCTGATCTTAGTGGAAATGATTTCAGTTTTTCACCATTGAGCACGATGTTGGCTGTGGGTTTTTCATATATGGCCTTTATTATTTTGAGGTAAGTTCCCTCTATGCCTACTTTCTGCAGGGTTTTTATCATAAATTGGTGTTGAACTTTGTCAAAGGCTTTTCTGCATCTGTTGAGATGATCCTACGGTTTTTCTCCTTCATTTTGTTAATATGATTAATCACATTGATTGATTTGCAAATATTGAAGAATCCTTGCACCCAACTCAATCATGCTTTATGATCCTTTTAATATGCTGTTGGATTCTGATTGCTAGTATTTTCTTGAGAATTTTTGCATCTAAATTTCTTAGTGGTATTGGCCTGTACTTTTCTTTTTTTGTGAAATCTTCATCTGGTTTTGGTATCAGGGTGATGGTGGCCTCATAGAATGAGTTTAGGAGTGTTCCTCCTTCTGCTATATTTTGGAAGAGTTTGAGAAAGACAGGTGTTAATTCTTCTCTAAATGTTTGATAGAATTCGCCTCTGAAGCCATCTGGTCTTGGGCTTTTGTTTGTTGGAAGATTTTTAATCACAGTTTCAGTTTCAGTATTTGTGATTGGTCTGTTTATATTTTCTATTTCTTCCTGGTTCAGTCTTGTAAGGTTGTGCTTTTCTTAGAGTTTGTCCATTTCTTCCAGGTTGTCCATTTTATTGGCATAGAGTAGCTTCTAGTAATTTCTCATGATCCTTTATATTTCTGCAGTGTCAGTTGTTACTTCTTCTTTTTCATTTCTAATTCTATATTTTGTGTCTTTTCCCTTTTTTTCTTCATGAGTCTAGCTATTGTTTATCAATTTTGTTTATCTTCACAACAAGGTTTTCGTTTTATTGATCTTTGCTATTGTTTCCTTCATTTTTTTTTTCATTTATTTCTGATTTGATCTTTATGATTTCTTTCCTTCTGCTAACTTTGGGGGGTTTTTTGTTCTTCTTTCTCTAATTTCTTTAGGTGTAAGGCTAGGTTTCTTATTTGAGATGTTTCTTCGTTCTTGTGGTAGGATTTTATTGCTATATACTTCCGTCTTAGAGCTGCTTTTGCTACATCCCGTAGGTTTTGGGTCATCGTGTTTTCATTGTCATTTGTTTCTAGGTATTTTTTGATTTCCTCTTTGATTTTTTCAGTGATCTCTTGGTTATTTAGTAATGTATTGTTTAGCCTCCATGTGTTTGTATTTTTTATAGATTTTTTTCCCTGTAATTGATATCTAGTCTCATAGCATTGTGGTTAGAAAAGATACTTGATATGATTTCAATTTTCTTAAATTTATGAGTGCATGATTTGTGACCCAAGATATGATCTATCCTGGAGAATGTTCCATGAGCACTTGAGAAGAAAGTGTATTCTATGGTTTCTGGATGGAATGTCCTATAAATATCAATTAAGTCCATCTTTTTTAATGTATCATTTAAGGCTTGTGTTTCATTCATTATTTTCATTTTGGATCATCTGTCCATTTGTGAAAGTGGGGTGTTAAAGTGCCCTACTATTATTATGTTACTGTCAATTTTCCCTTTTATGGCTGTTTGCATTTGCCTTATGTATGGACATAAATACATGTGTTGTATTTGGGTGTATCCTATGTTGTGTGCATAAATATTTACAATTTTTATATCTTCCTGTTGGATTCATCCCTTGCTCATTTGTAGTGTCCTTCTTTCTCTCTTGTAATAGTCTTTATTTTAAAGTCTATTTTGTCTGATATGCGAATTGCTACTCCAGCTTTCTTTTGATTTCCATTTGCATGGAATATTTATTTCCATCCCCTCACTTTCAGTCTGTATGTGTCCCTCAGTCTGAAGTGGGTCTCTTGTAGACAGCATATATAAGGGTCCTGTTTTTGTATACATTCAGCTAGTCTAAGTCTTTTGGTTGGAGCATCTAAACCATTTACAGTTAAGGTAGTTATCAATATGTGTGTTCCTATTACCAGTTTCTTAATTGTTTTGGGTTTGTTATTGTAGGTATTTTCCTTCTCTTGTGTTTCTTGCCTAGAGAAGTTCCTTTCACTCTTTTTGTAAAGCTGGTTTGTTGGTGCTGGATTCTCTTAACTTTTGGTTGTCTGTAAAGGTTTTAATTTCTCCATCAAATCTGAATGAGATCCTTGCTGGGTAGAGTAATCTTCGTTGTATGTTTTTCCCTTTCATCACTTTAAATGTCATACCACTCCCATCTGGCTTGCAGAGTTTCTGCTGAAAGATCAGCTGTTAACCTTTTGGGGATTCCCTTGTATTTATTTGTTGCTTTTCCCTTCCTGCTTTTAATATATTTTCTTTGTATTTAATTTTTGATAGTTTGATTAATATGTGTCTTGGCGTGTTTCTCTGATAGTATCCTATTGGACTCTCTGTGCTTCCTGGACTTGATTGACTCTTTCTTTCCCATATTAGGGAAATTTTAAACTATAATCTCTTGAAATATTTTCTCAGTCCCTTTCTTTTTCTCTTCTTCTTTCAGGACTCCTATAATTCGAATGTTGGGGCATGTAATGTTGTCCCAGAGGTCTCTGAGACTGTCCTCAATTCTTTTCATTTTTTTTTCTTTTTTCTGCTCTGCAGTAGTTATTTCCACTCTTTTATCTTCTGGGTCGCTTATCTGTTCTTATTCCTCAGTTATTCTACTATGGATTCCTTCTAGAGAATTTTAATCTCATTTATTGGGTTGTTCATCATTGTTTGCTCTTTAGTTCTTCCAGGTCCTTGTTAAGTGTTTCTTGTGTTTCCTGCATTCTATTTCCAAGATTTTGGATCATCTTTGCTGTCATTACTCTGAATTGTTTTTCAGGTAAACTGCCTATTTCCTTTTCCTTTGTTTGGTCTGCTGGGTTTTTACCTTGCTCCTTCATCTGCTGTGTATTTCTCTGTTTTCTCATTTTGCTTAACTTACTGTTTGTAATCTCCTTTTAGCAGGCTTCAGGTTTGTAGTTCCTTTTGTTTTTGGTGTCTGCCCCCAGTGGGTAAGGTTAGTTCAGTAGGTTGTGTAGGCTTCCTTGTAGAGGTTACTGGTGCCCTTTTTCTGGTGTATGAGGCCGGATCTTGTCCTTCTGGTGGGTAGGACCATATCCGGTGGTGTGTTTTGGTGCATCTGTGATCTTATTATAATTTTAGGCAGCCTCTCTGCTAATGGGTGGGGTTGTGTTTCTGTCTTGCTAGTTGTTTGTCATAGGGAGGCCAATACTCTAGCTTGCTGCTCGTTGAATGGAGCTAGGTCTTAGCATTGAGATGGAGATTTCTGCCAGCTTTCACCATTTCATATTATGTGGAGCCTGGAGGTCTCTGGTGGACCAGTGTCCTGAACTCGGCTCTTCCACCTCAGAGGCTCAGGCCTGACACCCGGCCAGAGCACCAAGACCCTGTCAGCCACACATCTCAGAAGAAAAGGGAGGGAGAAGGAGACGGGGAGAGAGAGAGAGAGAGAGAGAGAGAGAGAAAGAAAGCTATTAAAATAAAGTATTAAAAATAAAAAAGGAAAAAAGTAATTAAAAAGAAGAAAAAAGAAAGAAAGAAGAGAGCAACTGAACCATAACACAAATCCACCAGTGAGAGCAAGAGCTAAAAACGATACAAAACAAAACAAAACAAAACAAAATGGGCTGACAGAACCCTAGCACAAATGATAAAAACAAATCTATACAGACGGAATCACACAAAGAAGCATGCACAAACACACTCACAAAAAGAGAATAAGGAAAAATATATATATATGTATAAATGAAGAGAGCAACGAAATCAATAAACAAATCTACCAGTGATAACAAGCTCTAAATACTAAATTAAGATAAACATAAAGCCAGAAACAAATTAGATGCAGAAAGCATACCCCAAGTCTACAGTTGCTCCCAAAGTCCACCTCCTCAATTTTGGGATGATTTGTTGTCTATTCAGGTATTCCACAGATGCAGGGTCCATCAAGTTGACTGTGGAGATTTAATCTGCTGCTCCTGAGGCTGCTGGGAGAGATGTCCCTTTCTCTTCTTTGTTCGCACAGCTCCCGGGTTTTAGCTTTGGATTTGGCCCCACCTCTGCCTCTACGTCACCTGTGGGCATGTGTTTTCCGCCCAGACAGGACGGGGTTAAAGGAGCAGCTGATTAGGTGGCTCTGGCTCACTAAGGCTGGGGGAAGGGAGGAGTATGGAATGTGAGGTGAGCCTGCAGTGGCGGAGTCCGGAATGACGTTGCAACAGCCTGAGAAGAACTGTGTTCTCCTGGGGAAGTTGTCTCTGGATCACAGAACCCTGGCAGTGGCAGGCCACACAGGCTCCTGGGAGGGGAGGTGTGGATAGTGACCTGTGCTTGCACACAGGCTTCTTGGTTGCTGCAGAAGCAGTCTTAGCATTTCATGCCTGTCTCTGGTGTCTGCACTGATGGCCACAGCTTGCATCCATCTCTGGAGCTCATTTAGGCGGTGCTCTGAATCCTGTCTCCTCGTGCACCCGGAAACAATGGTCTCTTGCCTCTTAGGCTGTTCCAGACGTTTTCCTGGACTCCCTCCCAGCTAACTGTGGCACACTAGCCCCCTTCAGGCTGTGTTCATGCAGCCAAGCCCAGTCCTCTCCTGGGATCTGAACTTGGAAGCCAGAACCTCAGCTCCCAGCCCCCACCCACCTGGGCGGGTGAGCAGACAAGCCTCTCAGACTGGTGAGTGCTGGTCAGCACTGATCCTCTGTGTGGGAATCTCTCTGTTTTGCCCTCTGCACCCCCATTGCTGTGCTCTTGAAGCTTCCCCACCCACCCACTCCCCATCTCCACCAGTGAAGGGGCTTCCTAGTGTGTAGAAAATTTTCCTCCTTCACAGCTTCCTTCCAGAGGTGCAGATCCCTTCCCTATTCTTTTGTCTCTGGTTTTTCTTTTTTCTTTTGCCCTACCCGGGTACGTGGGGAGCTTCTTGCCTTTTGGGAAGTCTGAGGTCTTCTACCAGTGTTCAGTAGGTGTTCTGTTTCGCATGTAGTTGTATTTCTGATGTATTTATGGGGAGGAAGGTGACCTCCACATATTATTCCTCCACCATCTTGAAGGTCCCTTTGTGAGGATGTTTCTGGAGGAGATTAATGCTTGAATCAGAAGACTGAGTAAAGCAGATTGCCCTCCCTAAGGTAGGTAGGTCTCACCCTATCAACTGAAGACCTGAAAAGAACAAAAATATACTGAGTTGTTTTTCCTGTCTGACTGCCTTCTGGCTGGGGCATTGGTCTTTTCCTGCCTTCAGACTCAACGTGAAATATCAAGAGCTCTTAGCTCTCAAGCCTGTAGTCTTTCTACTGGAACTTACACCATTGGCTCTCCTGGTGTTCAGGCCTTTGAACTCCGACTTGAATACACTATCAGCTCTTCCTGGTCTCCATCTTGCTGACTGCAGATCTTGGGACTTCTCAACCTTCATAATTAGGTGAGCCAATTTCTTGTAATAATCTCTTCACAGAGAGAGAGAGAGAGAGAAAGAGAGAGAGAGAGATACCCATCTCCTATTGGTTCTGTAACTCTGGAGAAACCTTAATAATACAGTAGGTTTTTGTAGTAGGAGCTTCTTCTGTAGGAGTTTTGATGAACTTCATGCTCAGAGATGTCCTTGTCTGTCATTACTGTTTAGTATTCAAAACATGGCCTCTTCGTGTGGCTGTGGCTCTACATCTCAGGTTTAGTGTGATTGTAACTCTGTTGTCCTGCATGATATAGGCCTTGCCTTCTGAAGTAACGATTCACTTTTAATACCGTGCTATTTTGGAATATTGTTTTCTGAGATCAATTTACTTTGGATCCACTTACCCCTGGCATCTAAGCAATCTTTCTGTGGGATTCCTAGTTCTCCTATCTTCTCAGCATGGATTATGTCCCCAGCAGCTTTCCTTCAGGGTAGGTCTTTGTCTTTCTGAAAAAGACTATTTGTAGTACATTGAGTGATGCCTGGGGATTTAGGCTGTCATGGTTTGATCTCCTCTGTGTGCTTCCCTGGGTCTTTTTTTTTTTTTACATGTGTCAGAAACCTGGAGCCTGCAAGTTCTTCTTACAGTATTGAAGATTGTTTTAGCTTCTTTTGAAATCAAGTTTTTGTTTTTTTAATCCTGGGTTCCATGACCTGTATCGTCCCTCATGTTCAACTATCTCTTCTCTGCTACCACTAGGCAGCAGCTGACCAAGCAGGGATCTGATGCTGTGGAACAGTCTGGCCACACATTCACCCTCAGTGGTTCTTAGAGGATCTGGCCATATAGCTTCAGTGAATGTGTCATCTGTGAATTAATTTTTCTATCTCTTTTGATCTTTTATAAAAAGATTTGGGGGGATTTAAAGATTGCTACAGTGATGGCCCTGTTGTCAGTGGCTTAAAAATAATTTTTTATCTCTTTTGATAATATTAAAGTTATTCATGTTAGAAAATCCATTAAATTTATTATATATTTATATAGATTATATATAAACTTAGGCATATATTTATAAATTGTTATATGTTATTATACAGTATGCATCATTCATAATACATTTTGTTAAGTTAAATAATTTAACATTTAACACACAACCTATGTTAAATAATTTACGATTAATAATATCCAATAACATTTTATACAATTTTATATTGACCTTATGATAATGTAATATATTTAATATCTGCACTCCCTCATTAGGACATAAGCCATTTGAGAAATGAAATTTTATTTTATGAATCTTTATAACAAGTGACTAAAAACAATATTTGATATGTATTAGCAATTAAAATATAATTTTTAAAGTGTTACAGTTCAAATTTGGAACATCTTACTACTTAAACATCACATTTTGCAACTGTCAACGTAAAACCTAAGAATAAATCCACAAAATCAACAGTCATGTGCTGGAAAAATGAGTAATAAAAAAATTACAGGGAACACCATCAAAACCTATTACATAAAAATAAATATTCAGATTTCACATATGAATCCCCATAGTTGAATTGATTTTGTATATATGTCCATGATATTTAATCACTCCTGTATATAAGACTAAAGTTTCCTGAAGAATTTCTAAAATAGCATATGAGATCAAAACATCTAAACTTTCATAGAGCAATTTTTTTGCACAGATATTTACTTGCTAAGATACAGTAGCAAAGGAACTGTGACACTCATTGTTCTCTCCAAAATTTCACTTTAAATATATTTTTGGGGCTTCCCTGGTGGCGCAGTGGTTGAGAGTCCACCTGCCAATGCAGGGAACACGGGTTCGTGCCCTGGTCCAAGAAGATCCCACATGTCGCGGAGCGGCTAAGCCCGTGAGCCATGGCCACTGAGCCTGCGCGTCCGGAGCCTATGCTCAGCAACGGGAGAGGCCAAAGCAGTGAGAGGCCCATGTACCTCAATAATAATAATAATAATAAAAAATATATTTTGGGGGTCGTGGTGGAAAATAAATGTTTAACTTAGACAGTGAACTATTTTCCTGTATATTATCATACACCCAGTAAATTTGTAACACATTAGCCGGAGCTTCCTTAATGGAGTGCAGTTTGGGGAAGATGATATTTTGATAGAACAAACATCCTGTATCTTACACAAAATTGATATTTTCTTCTTATTGATTACTAATATTTTTCTCAGTATACAGTAAATCAGTCCCTTAAATCCTGTAATCTATATTAAATTTTTTCCTGAGGAAATTATACTTTACATAACCATTTTAATGTATTCCTTCACATCTTTGAAAGTGTATATCAGATTTGACTTTGCAGTTCTGTAGTTCCCCACTATCTGATAGCTATTCTTTTCCAGCATCACACCATATTATTCTAATCCAGAAAGTTTGAAAGAAACATTTATAAATAGAACTTTCTTGCAAATGTTTGCAATTTTTAGTACAAGTACTTTTGAAATTTACAGGTAAAAACATCTGTAGACAAGTCTTTCCCATTCTTGGAGGACAAACCCTAGCACATTTTCACAATTTATTTGACTTTCACTGCCTTTTTTTTCCCAAGCAGTCAATTTCTCTTTTTCTGCAGAGTCTGTGAATAGGACTACATTGTCAATTGAGAGGTGGCACAGATTTCCCTGGTTAGCTGCCCCCTTGCTCTTTTTCCAGTGCTGTCACCAGAGAGAAATGACTCTAGGCCTCAATAAAGAAAACACTTTCTGACAAATTGTTCCATCCACGTAGGAAGAGGACAGTAAGTGTCCATATGCAAACCTCCATTCGACTTCCTTCCACCTAATAGAGTTTGTGCTTTGTGTGACTGCACAAACCATTCTAGAATTCACAGAAGTATTTGAAAGAGAATGAACTTTCAGGGGCCAAAAGGATGGCCATTGGATTCTATATGTGAAATTTGTTTGGGCAGATGAAGATCATCTTTGGTACTCTGGTGTTAATTATTTCAAATTATATTTGTGGAACTTTGTTTTTTTCTTTTCTTTCTCTCCATTTTGTTCATGCCTAAATGTCCAGGCAATCTCAAAATATATCCTAATGAAAGAAGAGCAATAGTTACTTAGTAGAGAGAGGTAAGAAGTAATAGAGAAACATCAATTTAAAAGAAAAGTCCTAGAGCCCATTTTGCTCAAAGCTAAGCCCGTGTGAGTCTTTCTCTGTCATTTATCTCTCTCACAGAGGCTTACCTGTCTGTGAACAGGCACTGAGCAGCCTTAATGTAAACACAAGGTATTGTGTGACCTTCCCTGGTGGGTTTGTATTTTATACACCATTATAAATGAGCAATAAAATATATTGCTATTGAAAACACTAAGAATAGTGAATTTACAATGGGGCACTTGCAAAAGAAGATGGCATCAATTCTCCAAACAATTCCACCTATAAAATCTGTTAGTAAGCACAGCCTTGATAATAGAAGTACATCAGAGGTTCTTGCTACTCAGGATTGTTGTTGAGTTGGTATTTTTGGTAGAGTCTCATGGTTTGTGTTTCACATCAGTGTCTTAGTTTTTGATCCTCGATAGTACACGAGAGAAATATATGTGTCTAAGGATTATACCCTTGCTTCAGATTAGATCTGCTCCATTTTCCACTGCTAGTATTGAAATTTCTGGGCTTTCTCTGATGGTTTAAGATGAGTACTTCATGCTTCTTAAATGTATATAAAGCATCTGCAATATATTTCTCTAATATTGTGGTCTTTTTTGAACCTATCACTAATATCACTATTAGAAAATACATAGCATGTTATAATTATATAATAACTAACATTTTTGATCCCGTGGTGTTTGGCTTTGAGTTTTAGGAGATCATAAAATGCTTTGAGAAAGGAGTAGATTTTCTTGTTTGTCATTAAGGTTTGTTGGTTATCGACAAAGCAAACTCTATATTGTAAATTCTCTTGAAAGTGACAAACAACTTAACAAAATTTAGGTTTATAAAGTCAGAGTAATCAACTCTCATCTTAAAGCAACACTACTGTCGACTAGCTAACAAATATGCTAAAACACCCTCACAAAATCCCATTTTCATTATTCCTCCTGGAAATCGCTTGGGTGATATTCATTTGGCCGATTTCAGAGTTTACTTACATGATTTTTGAGTCAAATGATTTTTATTTTGTTAAAAGTATTGTGAACAGAGTGGTAAAAGTCATCTAGGACCTATAATAGTAAATGGAGATACCAAATATTGTTTTACTGGAAAAAAATACCTATATAGAATAGCTGTGGACCAAGAATCTCATTTTTATGTACATAAAGAATGTCTAACAATTTCTCACCATGTTACTATAGGAGGCATGGTAACTTACACATGTGTTTATGTTAACTGGATCTACTTTTAGGAGAAATTAAAAATCAACCCATTTATTTATAGGTTTAAATGCTAACAATGCCCTCATTGGACAGTGTTATTATAGTACACCTGTATCCTACTGACACAGTATAAACCTATATGTCCTTGATAAGTGTTTCATATTCAGTCTTCTGTACTTCTGGAAAATATAAAAGTGGCTACACATAAGACAAATAAAAGTATCCATTACTCCAGGAATATTCTTAAAGCAATGGTTCCATGTATGTGGGTCAATCTACTGAGTTTAAATTTTGACTTCACCCGTTATTAGGTGTGTCATCTTGGAAAATTCACATGACTTCTTAAAATATCAGCTTCTTAATCTATAAAATTAGGTAAATCTAGTACTTAATTCCTGCATTATTGTAAAGGTTAAATATGGTAGAGTATATACCATTATTAGAACAAATCTAGGTGCATGGAGAACACACAATAAGTAGTAATTTCTGAGCTTGTTCAGGCATTGGCTTTGCTTTTCTTTCCAGGATCAAGACAATTACCAAATAGGACTCAAAGCTCTGTGATTTTTTAGAGCTAAGAAAATTTCTAGTAGAGATTTGCTGGAAAGCTACTGTCAGAAGCTCATTTTACCATTTTGGTATCATTCTTTGGCACAGGGAAGTTGATTCTTTCCTCACATGCACCTGACATACACCTTATTTGCCTTTTGAAATTTTATGCTGCTATTAAACATCAAAAATTATATCACATGGAAATGTCTTCCTGGGAGGGTGTGCTGTTACTGTTGAATCATCTTTCTGTGATATCATTAGGTACAAAAGCTTTGAAGTAAGACCTAAAGCCAAAATTCTCACAGATGTTGCATGAAAACAGACTTCAAAAGGGATCTCTGTGCTCTTTCACAGGCAGGTAAACATCTGTGAGACAGAAGAAAGAAAGCAGGAGAGACAGAGAGAAACTCACTTAAAGGCTTAACTTTGAACAAAACAGGCCTTAGGCCTTTTCTTTCAAATTGATGTCTCTATTTATATGACTTCCTGCCCCTCTACTAGGTAACAATTGAAGTCTCACTTTGTGAACGAATTTACATTGACCTCTTCCTTAGCCCTCAATAGTTCTTTTTAAAGTGAGGTTTGTTTTCCCTAATGAGGATCAGCTGTGAGCAGGGGCGGCCAAAATAAATTCCCTTTAACAAGCTGTGCCTCTGCTTAGGCTGAAATTTGGAGAAGAGGAGAGGCCAAGAATACATAAAAGATCTTGAGCCTGCCGGTTAACATTGGAGATCCTATAAATGCAATGTATTTAGATTCACCACATTTTTCTTTATTAAGGAATTATTATATTCCAAACACTAAAGCTACAAAATGAGGATAAACAAAGCCATGAAAAGAATGACCATCTTTGATAGCTCTTGGGCCATAAATTAAACTCTCTCTATTTTTAATAAGTGTACACAATTTAGATCAAGGTTCACTTTATTAAAATTATTTGTTTTTCTTTGTCTTTTCATTTTATCAACTAGTGGCTTAGAA
>NW_006784971.1:0-280 GCF_000442215.2 Lipotes vexillifer | reverse complement strand
GTGGAATTCACTGCTGTGGAACAGAATAAAGAAAAAAGAATGAAAAGAAATGAAGAGAGCCTAGGAGACCTCTGGGACAACATTAAACGCAACAACATTTACATTACGGGGGTCCCAGGAGGAGAAGAGAGAGAGTAAGGACCCAAGAAAAGATTTAAAGAGATTATAGTAGAAAACTTCCCAAATGGGGGAAAGGAAACAGCCACCCAAGTCCAGAAAGCACAGAGAGTCCCATACAGGATAAACCCAAGGAGAAACACACCGAGACACATAGTAATCA
>NW_006784970.1:0-1919 GCF_000442215.2 Lipotes vexillifer | reverse complement strand
CTTGAGGTTGTAAAATTTTTTAAATGTTATTTAAAAAATCAGCCAGCAGTGATCTTCACATACCGAGTGTCTAGAATCATAGCAAAGGAGAACCTTATCCTTAAAAACAAGGTTTGGAAAACAACGGTCCCTGGCAAGGTTTAACATCTACCTGTATTTGTATGGCTACAAGCTTGGAAAGCATTGTACGTTTTCGATGGTGGAGAATAAACAAAAGAATCTTTGCTGACCCACGAAAATCATAGGAAATTTTCATTCTGGCGTCCACCAATAAAGCTTTATGGGCACACAGCCATGCCCGCCCATGCTTCTCTGTGCTGCGTGGATGCCTTCATGCTTCATGCTGCCCTGGAAATTGAGAAGTTGCAAGAGACCAGAAAAGTCTAAAAGAGTCACGATTCCTGCCTTCACAATCCAGGTTTAGGGAAATACCTTGAAATAAATACCTCCTCGGGTGTGAAGGGTGGTATCTCTGGGCCTGACCTGGAAAGAGAAAGACACAAGAAAGCAAAAAATCAAGTGTCCTCCATCACTGAAGAATCTGGGGTTTCCAAGGACAGGTCAGAGGGCGAGTGCCAGGAAAAGATACGTCAGGGACGAGAGTCGGGGTGGGGGAGTAGCTTGGGAAGATGCTGGAGCGGAACATCCATCCAAGTAGAAGGAGGCGGACAGTGTAGAGGTTCATGGTCAGCATGAAATTCGTGAGTTGCCAAGGACAAGCAAAGATGGTTAAGATCAGAGCTTCCAATATTTACTCCATAGGAATTGGCCCGGATGTCCTCTCTCCTCAATGCCCTACACTTTCCATGGTCTTGGAAGACACTTTCCATTGGAAGGTCTTGTCGACTGAAAAAAAATGCACAACCTAAAAGTTGAGAATTATGTTTTATTTTGCGGACTTCCTGAGGTCTTAAGCCCGAGACGCAGCCTCTCAAACAGTTCTCAGGGACTGCCCCTAAGAAGGGGGGAGCCAGGATATACAGGAGTTTTTGCAACGAAAACCAGGTAGAACATCAAAAGATTACTGTTGATTAAAGAAACCAGGCATCTCGAGGAAATACATTTAGCATTTTTCTCTGTATGGGAAGATGCAAGAGGTTGGGCTCACTGAAATCAGTCCTCTGATACGCACCTCAGTCATCTTGGACCAGGACCCTGCTTTTCTCCATCCCAAGTCCCCTCAGGGTGCCCAGTTACAGGCAGCTATGGTGGTTGATGGCTTGATGGTTGCAACATCCTTTGTTACTGATAGGGCAGGCGCCGGGTTTTGTCCACAGTCTGAAGTTACTGAGGAAGGGGCTGTGCATGAGAAAGAAGCCATGGCAAGTGCAGCTCCAGCCCCAAGCATTGACTGCTCCGAGTCTGCAAGGCCCTGCGACCCTATAAGAATGGTGATGGGCCACCAAGGCAGAATATGGGATGAGCCCCCGATCCCTCAACAGGTGCCTCAAAAGAGAGGAGGTTTTAGAGGCAGGCTTGTCGGTGACACCCAGGTTGGAAAATACTCACGTACATGGCCTGCATGATGGCAATTATCACCCAATATCCTCCAATTATTAACTTGAATTTGACCTCTTCTCTTAGCTATTAAATGTGCGGAGCACCTACGCCTGAATCACTCTCCAAATATATTTTTGGATACAGAAAGGAGACAGGAAAATAATCATGTTTTCAAAAAGTACCAAATGGATTCTGAAGAAAATCTAATTTCAGAGAAAATAATTAAATGAATGTTGTTTTCTCTTTAATTGTTTCACACTTACAATCAAGTGTCTTGGGGTTAATACTTTTCGACTTCTAATTGAATTTTCAGAGTTCCTTTTTTTGTTTGTTGGTTGGTTTTTTGTTTGGTTTTGTTTTTGCGGTACGCGGGCCTCTCACTGCTGTAGCCTCTCCCGTTGCGGAGCACAGGCTCTGGA
>NW_006784969.1:0-5493 GCF_000442215.2 Lipotes vexillifer | reverse complement strand
TCCTCCATGCTCTAAAGCCTTTGTTTACCTTATTAGTCCAGGCCTGTCAGTTCCCCCGTGAGATGACAGGTCTGGAGGGTGAAGGAAGCTGTCACCGCATGGTTTCCACGCTGACAGTCTGTCTCGCCTTCGTTTCAGCACATAGCCTGCCTCGAGGCACCAAGTCACGCTACATCTTTCAGATCGTGGCCTCCCGGGGGCATGGCGAGACCAGAGCCCCCCGTCTGGAGCCCAGAGAATCACACAGAGGGACCTCTGGGCCTGCCAAGAACAAAAAACTGCCAGCTTTTAGGGATGGAGTTATCATCATCTCACATGGCTGGCTCCCCCCCTTCCCAGGGAGGAGGTGCCGCTTCTGTGGGACTTTCTCCCTCCTGCTTTCTGCAAGACACCTGAAGCCCCCACTTCGTGGAAGCAATCACTGGCTGTTTAAGATACTCCACATACTAACCTCATGTCCCTCAAACTGGAGTTTCACATTCTTAGATATGCTCACCACACAAAGAGTAAGCATCACTTATGTTTAGGAGAGTCGATTTTATAATGATAAAGAGTTTGTGGGGGAACCACTATTTCTAGATTGGAACAAACACAAACATTAAGAAATAAAATGCATATTTTATGTGCATTTTTAAAGATAACACGAAAGTCCAAGATATTTCATTCTTATGGAATGGAGTTAAGCCCCTAGATTACTTGGATTTACATTTCCACTCTTCTCTGATATTAGGGATGCTTTGGTGAAAAGTTTAAGAACCACTTAACTAGCATGACAAATTACAAAATAGTTCCCAGTATCCAGTTTCCAGCAAGTCTACAGAATATGTCTGTCTCAAGTTCTTCATTTATAGCAATAACAAAAAAATAGTATTCATATGCCAAGTGCTATTCTAAGCACTTTATAAGAATTATCTTCTTTAAATATGGCCACCAACCAATGAAACAAGGACTATTATAACTGTTCAAAGAGGTTAAGTGTATGTCCAAGGTCATGAAGCTTCAAAGTGGTGGGACCAGGATTTAAACCCCATCAATATATGACACCAGACCTTCCTTTCTTAGCCATTCACCCACACAGACTATAAAATGAAGGGCCTGTATCAAGTGATCTCAAATGTCTCTTTCAGCTTTGCATTCCCAGGGCTAAAGTACAAGAAATACGATCAAATAAAGAGAAACCCTTTCTTATAAAGACAAATCCAAGACAGTCAGGGCGTCCTTAGTTTGGTCTCTTCCAATCTTGGTAGGAGGGAATTTCGAGCTGGCTTCACTACTAGAATCAATTCAGGCAAAATGGAATCTGAGAAAGCTTCTTGGAGGAAGCCCTCGGAGTGGGCTCGGAGAGCAAGGACCCTAGGGGCTTTCCAAAGCATACACAGTGCCAACATGTGTAGAATGGGAGTGGTTGCTTAGTAGCTGCCCTTGCCTAGAAAGCAAATGGAGAAGACGACAGTCAAGTGACAAACGTGTGACGCGAAAGGAGGCAGCACGGCTGAAGAGTGGGCTCAAGAGGAAAGCCTATCTGTCTGTGGGCTCCTAAGGGCTCTGAGCAAAAGGGCTCTGAAGGACAGGGACACCTGGTGCCCAAACCCTACCTTCCTTCCCCTTCCAAATGGCCTCTGGCCCTGTTCTTATAAAAAGCACAGTAAAGGCAGGTTTAATCCACCGAGTCAAGGGAAGAAGCAGACAGCCATGCAAGAGGTCCAGGGGAAGAGAACACAAAGGGAGGGGAGCCTCAGTGAGAAGGTGTGTGTGAAGGAGGGAGGCCCCACCAGTCTCATGGCCCATCAAATGCCGGGGAACGGCAGTGGGGCCATGGGCTCAACACTGGAGAACGTGGAGCTTTTATTAGCATTGACCTGAAGGCTCTCTTTACCCATTTGTCTCTAAACGTCCCCCCCTCCTCCCCCAAACAGCCCAGAGCTCAATGCCTCCCCCAAAATACTTGGCTCAAGATAACGCTCCCAAAGAACCTGGCACCATGTGGCCAAGGATGTGATGCAGGGGAGATTTCAAAATATTGAACTCTTGGTACAGCTTGGGTATCAACCGACCAGAACAGATAACTCACCAGATAACTTCGTGTTAAGCCCCTTCTGCCATTTAGCTTTTTAACCTTCAGTGACGTCTCCCCACGTGGGGCAGGCAGTCACCCTTATAACTAGCTGCTGTGGATTTCCCCCAGTGGCAGCACCTGCCTCTGCCCCAAACCCCTCTTCATACCCACATGCTTCCCTCAAGTCCTGGGCTCTCTCCAGCAAAGACCATTAAAGCACATGACCCGCACATCATTCGCTCTAACCTCCAAGTTGTCACCCAACCTCTCCCCCCGGAAAGTGCCCTCTCCTCGCCTTCACTGGCCACATGTCCCTGGCCCTGAGCTCTGCCTATGGCCTCCTGACTCCAAGAATGCTTCCCTCCGATCCAAACAGTGTCGTTAGCATCTCTTCTAGGACACTTCAGCTGGACTTGGCATTTGACGTTAGGAAGCTCTGCTCTTGGGTGAACACTGCCCTACCATGTTCATTTGGCTGCTCCATCCATGAGTTCTGCTGCCCCACCAAGGTTGTTTGCTCCTTGAGGGCAGGGAGCAGGCTTCAGTCTCCTCTTGTAATTCCATGGTGCCCAGGGCAGGACTGAGCACTCTGCAGCTGTTTAACAACCACCAAGCAATACAAATTGACCTATGCCTGGATCTGAGTCCTGGCCCTGACACTGGCAGTCACCTCTGTTTGGGGGCCTCTATAAACTGAAAGGTTGGACTGTGGTTCCCAATGCTGGCATCACGTTAGAGTCACCTGGGGACTTAGAAAAAGTCTCACTAGCCAGGGCCTACCCCAGGTCTTCTGTTTGAATAGTGTTGGGTGGGAACAGACATTAGTTTTTGTACAGTTTTAAAGCGTTCCAGGTGATTCCAAGGTGCAGCCAAAACTGAGAACCACTGGATGAGATCATCACAGTCCTGTGCACTTTGTGCTTCCACGAACTGAACTGAATTGGACGGTATTCCAGGTGAGGTCATCCCTGAGAGAGGGTTAGCTTTAAAGCTCTTCCTGACTGACAGGCAGAGAGAGGCCACCGGTGAGGCTGCAGTAATAGCTGCTGTCAGAGCTCACTGGAGGGTCATCACCTACGCCCACGGCGGGTCCTCCCCTGGGGCTGTTCTTAGGTGATGCTTACTCCAAAGGACTCTTACATGCTAAATGAAAGGGTTAAGGCCTCCCCCACATCTGCCCCCCTCCCCCTCCCTACGTGCTCTTTAGAGTGTCAGGAAAAGTTCAAGATTGCTCCTGGCAGGTGTGCCAGAACTCTTGCCTGAACATATTGGATTATAAAATATGTGGATGTGACAAGCATATCTGACAGGTCCGTTTGCTTCATACTAATATGATGTTTAGAAGAAAGACATGTTTTTGCACCGCTGTGGTTTAGAGTTTTCTGGTTGTTTTGTGTGTTTCCCAAGTGTTTTCATTCTTTCCTCCTTCTTGAAATACGGTCCTGACTTTGAGTTGTGACATCTATTAAAAACTAAGCTAATGAGAAAGCAAAACCCATGGGAGTACATTAAATGCCACTTAGGAAAGTTGATTCCGGATCCTTTTCAAAGCCAAATCTTGGACACCAAATCACGCTCAATCACAGACCTTCATTTTTCCTTGGATAGAAAAGTCTTTTTGTAACTCTCCCTCATTGTGGGGCTGCATAAATGGGGCACATTCATATTCTCTCTGACCCTCCCTCCCTCCTTCCTTCACTCTCTCGCTTGTTGAAACAAGCACAGTAATTGCATTACCAGATTTCCAGGATTAACTTTTCGTTCAAGGAAAAGAGCTCAGTTTGAGCGTGTATCTGTAATTAGAGGTGGTAGGGTAATTAGCTGCACACAGCTAGATTGTGTCTACAAGGAACCTAGAAGACAGGTCTGTCTGTTCTGTTTCATCAAACAATTTAATCAAACAGTGAGTGCCTTGCTCACAGGCCTCACAGAACAAATATTTGCTGATTGATTAATTCATCAAACAACTGGTCAATTCAGCTAAACCAGCTCTTTGCCGTCCAGTAAGCCAAGGAAAGAAAAATAATTGACCTAAGTCTTTCACTTTTTAAATGGCTGCTTTGCTGCCTTATAGAAACAACAGCAGAACAGCACATGGTAAAGGTGTTGAAATCCACTTCTTTCTTTCCTTTTAATGTCTTTCCAAAATAAACAGCATTTAAAAATTAATAGGCTACAAAATGAAAATCTACAAAAGACACTCATCACTTTGTCTACCCGAAGGCCCCTTCCCTGAGCAGCCTGTCTCCTTGGGGTCAAGGTGTGTCCCATCACTGAGAGGCTCTTAAGTCAGCGCATCCCTCCAGCAGAGCAGGACTGACCCGTGGAGACAGCCTCTCAAGTGCCAGGAGAAGGTGCAGCACATCGCTGGGGATTTTGCTGTGGACATAATGCCAACATCTAGATGCACAAGGAACACCCAGACCGGACCCTGGTGTCATGCCCACCTCACAGAGAAACCTCTGCTTTCTTTGTTGCTATTAGCAGATGGTAATGACTGGCTGGAAGCCCTGCTTGGCCCTGCTCTGCTGGTAGAAATTCCTGGTGGGGAGTGAAGTGTTTCAGTACACTTAATTTTCCATTCTGGACCAACTGACCAGAGGTGATTGGTCTCTGTTGGGCCCAGAAGAAAGAAGTTTGCCCCACAGCAAGGCAAGGCTCCAGCTGTGCACAGAGTTGCCTGGCCAGAGAGGCTCTCTGCTGAGGCTGAGGAATGGCAGGGAGGCTGTTTTCCACGAAAAGCAATTTAAAGTGACATGATGTTAAAGGCCAAGAGTCCGAAAAAGGCAAACAGCCCATCACTTGTGAGTGATCCCCTGAGTCCAGTCACATTTTTGAAAAATCCATCTCACAAATGGTTCAGTGTTTAACTTGAAGTCCATTTGTTAATTTGGTAAAACACTGGCATGATATTGACAGTATGACTCTAATCCAGGCAGGAAGGAAGTATCAGGTGTCAGATGACTTCAGCCCCCTTTCCAGTCCCTCCTCACCTGAGGGTCAGGGAGGGGGTAGTGACAGTTCAGACAGCAGGTGGAAGAGCAGCAGAGACAGGGGCTCCTTAACCCTCCGTGTGCCAAAACGCTCTCACTTGGGGTGGAGGGTGGAACCTGCAGAGCTTCCCTCTCTTTTAGCAGTACAGAGCAGTTTACCATTCATAAAACACTTCTCACAGTTCCTGACTAATTAAATCTTCTGGCCTATGAGACCAGCTGTGATAAGGCTTAATTTTAAAATTAACTTGGTCAAACATTATTCTGGGTGTTTCTGTGAAGGTGTTTTTTTGGATGAGATTAACATTTTTTTTTTTTTTTTGCGGTACGCGGGCCTCTCACTGCTGTGGCCTCTCCCGTTGTGGCTCTGGACACACAGGTTCAGCGGCCATGGCTCACGGGCCCAGCCGCTCCGTGGCATGTGGGATCTTCCCAGACCGGGGC
>NW_006784967.1:0-1291 GCF_000442215.2 Lipotes vexillifer | reverse complement strand
CAAAAAAAAAAAAAAAGAATCTAATTTGGTGGTAGGCACTGGGCTAGGTTACTGGGGCTGCAGTGGAACATTAGACAGACAAGGTTCTTGCTTTCAGACAGCAGTAGGGCTTACCTTGTTTTAGTGTGCTTTGCTTTATTGCACTTCACAGACACTGCATCTTTTACAAATAGAAGGTTGGCAAACCTGCCTCAAGCAAGTCTATCAGTACCGTTTTTCCAACAGGATCTGCTCACTTTGTGTCTCTGTGAGACACAAATGTTTTCGTTATAATATTTGTTATGGTGATCTATGATCAACGATCTTTGATGTTACGATTGCAAAAAGATGATGACTTGTTGAAGGCTCAGATGATGGTTAGCATTTTTTAGCAATAAAGTATTTGTTAATTAAGGTATGTACATTGTTTTTTTAGACATAATGCTATTGTACACTTAATAGGCTACTGTAGAGCACAAACATAACTTTACATGCACTGGGAAAACCAAAAAAATTAGTGTGGCTCATTTTATTGTGGTGGACTGAAGCTGAACCTGCAGTATCTCCAGGTATGCCTGCACCTCCTAGTAGGGTGAATCTCTCAATTAGCAAAGAAACACATAAATACAAAAGGTGATTTCAGATCATGATAAGTACAGTGGAGGAAATAAGGCAAGGATGAAGTGACAGAAGGGCTTGGGGGGTGGGGTCTACTTCCCATTGAGTGTTCAGAAAAGACCTCTCCCACAAGGTAGCATTTGAGCTGAATTTGAATGATCAGTCGCCAGCAACGTAGAGAGCTGGGGGCTGACTATCCTAGCTAGTGGGAAAAGTACATGCTCCATCCTGATGCAGCAACACACCTAGCACAGCCAAAAAAACAGCAATTGGTAGGAGCTGAGATCAGGAGAAGCAGGCAGGAGCCAGACCATACAAGATATCTAGACCAGTATAAGGAATCTGGATTTTAAGTACAATGGGAGGCATGGGAATTTTA
The DNA here is from genome assembly GCF_000442215.2 of Lipotes vexillifer. NCBI lineage: Eukaryota > Metazoa > Chordata > Mammalia > Artiodactyla > Lipotidae > Lipotes > Lipotes vexillifer. Next base: position 315 of record NW_006784967.1, on the reverse strand, counting down.
TTTTTTAAATTTTTTATTATTATTATTTTGGCTGTGTTGGGTCTTTGTTGCTGTGCACAGGCTTTCTCTAGTTGCAGCGAGAGGGGGCTACTCTTCATTGTGGTGCGTGGTCTTCTCATTGCAGTGGCTTCTCTAGTCCCAGAGCATAGGCTCTAGCCGCACAAGCTTCAGTAGTTGCAGCACGTGGGCCTCAGGGCACCCGGGCTTCAGTAGTTGTAGTGTGCGGGCTTAGTTGCTCCACAGCATGTAGGGTCTTCCCGGACCAGGGATCGAACCTGTGTCCCCTGCATTGGCAGGCAGATTCTTAACCACTGC
>NW_006784965.1:0-2258 GCF_000442215.2 Lipotes vexillifer | reverse complement strand
AGCGGCCATGGCTCACGGGCCCAGCCGCTCAGCGGCATGTGGGATCTTCCCGGACCAGGGCACAAACCCGTGTTCCCTGCATCGGCAGGCGTACTCTCAACAACTGCACCACCAGGGAAGCCCTAGTCATTTATTAAATGGGGAAACTGGGGCTCAGAGAGGTGAAGTGACTTGCCCAAGCTCACACAGTCAGTAAGTCGGGGCATGGAACTTGGGCTTGGTTCAAAAGCCTGGGCTGGCTCTTCCAGGGTTCAGAGGTCAGTCCTATCCCACACCCCCAACCCCATTCCTGCCCACCCAGGGATGGGGTCTCAGGGGCCTGGGGCCTGTCTAATCTTTCAGCTCTTGGCAAGTGAGGCCTCCAAGAGCAGTGGTCCATGCTTGTGACCCATGGGTGTCTGGTGTACTGTAGATGTTCAATAAATGTCTATGGCATGAGAGAGGGAGGAATGAGTCAGAGTAAAAGGAAGAATAGAAAGAAGGAAGGAAGGGAAGAAAAGGAAAAGGATTAAGGTTCAGAGAGGTTGGGGAAACTGCCTGAGGTTACAGCGCAGCTGGGCTTCCAAGCCCTGGCTGGGCTCAGCTATTCCCTAAGGACAAGGGACTCCCAGACCAGAGATGGCCCTGGATGGCTGAGCTGGGAGGGGAGGGAGGGCTGGGCAGTAGTGGGTGGGACCGTAATAAGGACATGGTCTCAGCTTTTCTACCAGCTGGTGACTAATGGCAAATGAGCAGCGTCTAGCATGAAGCCCAGGGAGGGCAGGGCCAGAATCCCCTGAGGTGGGAGGGGCTGAAGTAGGGGTGTTAGGACAGGGGACCTAGGGAAAATGTCAAGGGGCAGGCATGACCTTTTAGGCCCTTTGAGAGGGAGAATGGTGGGTGGCCTCTCCGAGGCAGGACCTGCGTGTCCCAGGCTGTGGGGAGCAGAGAGCAGGGCACCTGACTGGGGAGGGCCCTCCTAATGTGTCCATTTTGCAGATGGAAAAACTGACCTGGCCATGGTGTCCTCAGCTCCACCCTTACAATGTGGCCCCCTCCCAACTCCCTGCCCCCAGCATGGGGTCTCAGCCCCAACTCTGCCACTTAAGCTCTAGGGACCATGAGTACTTTAGTTCATTTCTCTGAAACTTCAGTTTCTGTTTCTGTAAAAGCAGGAATCACAGCTCAGCCCTCCTGGGGCTGATGTGAGAAAGAGAGGAGGTATGGGGCCAAAGAGAGCCTCCTGAGAAGTGATCTGAGCTTGTCCCTCTCCTTCTGACACCCCTGGGGGAAGGTATGAGCTCTTTAGCCTGGCATCCAAAGCCCTGCAGCTCTGGCCCAGCTTACCCTCCAATCGCATCTCCCACATTTGTATCCTCCAGCCTCACCAGACACACTACCGGCCCCCAAATGCACCCTGCAATTATCTACCTCCAAGCCTTTGCTCAAGGTGTGCCATCTGAGATGCCCTCCCCTCTTCACCTATCAAAATATCACCCAGGCTTCACACCCCTCCAAAGGCCACCTCCTCCTAGAGCAGGATTTCCCTTCCCTCATGCCCAGTACCTGCAGGACACAGTCACAGTCTGCGTTGTAAAAGGACCAGTGTGTGTGTGTGTGTGTGTGTGTGTGTGTCTGTCTGTCTTTCTGTCTCCCACTGCCCACCTGGCTCTTAGTGGCTTCTCAATAAATGTCTGTTGAATGAATAAGTGACCTGTGGCAGAGAGAGAGAAACAGAGAGAGACAGAGAGAGAGAGACTTATTCAAGCTTTGGCCAGACTCAGGGGGTTACCCCAGAGCCTTGGTTGGCAGGATTTGTGGTGCCCGGGGCAGGACCAGGAGCCAGGGCATGGTGCTGGGGCATCTTTCAATTCTTGTTGCCTCCACCAGAGATGAGAGGTCTGGGCCCAACTTACTCTCCAGTCATATCTCCTACAATCCCAGGAGTAGGCAGACTCACTGCTGAGCCTCAGAGAGGGCAAATAGCTTTCTCCAGATCACACAGCAAGTTAGGGCAGAGTCAGGGTGGGGCTTCCAAACACAATAGAAAAACAAGTCCTGGCCTGTACCTCTACTCTCAATTTTGAAAAGGTAGAAAGCTGCTTTTATTTAACTTGGCAACAGGGCATTGCGTTGTAACTGGGAATGGGGTGAAACATGAGACTTGTACAATGGAACTAGGGTGAGTTGGTGTGGCAGGGGCTCACATGGGGTCCGAGAGCACTAGGCTGCAACCCTGCTCTCCCTCTCACTGGCTGTGTGGCCTCAAGTCTTTTTTT
>NW_006784964.1:0-211 GCF_000442215.2 Lipotes vexillifer | reverse complement strand
CTTGCATTCCTGGGATAAACCCCACTTGATCATAGTGTATGATCCTTTTAATGTGCTGCTGGACTCTGCTAGTGTTTTTCTGAAGAGTTTTGCATCTGTGTTCATCCGTGACATTGGCCTGTAGTTCTCCTTCTTTGTGACATCTTTTTCTGGTTTTGCTATCAGAGTGATGGTGGCCTCGTAGAATGAGTTTGGGAGTGTTCCTCCCTCT
>NW_006784963.1:0-228 GCF_000442215.2 Lipotes vexillifer | reverse complement strand
ACCAGCTTTAAACCCAGTGCTAATGGTCACTAAATATTCACAATCATTGCAGGCATGTAAATGACACGTACTCTCAAAAAAAATCCTGGGGTCGAAAATCGACCACAAAATTCAAAAGACGGCAACCTTCCAAGAAGACAATTTCAAGAGGTATATTGTACTCAAACTTTTTTTTCTAAATAAAAGAGAAAGGTGTGGGAAAATGCTGAATATTAGGAATTATTAAAG
>NW_006784962.1:0-2575 GCF_000442215.2 Lipotes vexillifer | reverse complement strand
GGAGCGGCTGGGCCCGTGGGCCATGGCCGCTGGGCCTGCGCGTCTGGAGCCTGCGCTCCGCAGCGGGAGAGGCCGCAGCGCTGAGGCCCACGCACCGCAAAAAGACATAAATAAATAAAATAAAGAACTGTTATTAAATTTAGGCTTATTTGATGTATTAAATTGCATGGGAAACATTATCAAGTAAAAAGTAATATTTAGCCTTCTTAGATCATATTTATATAGGATAGATATTACTAAAATAAATCAGAAATTACATGAAGTTCTTAGAAATCTGTTATGTTCTAATATAATGTTGTATCATAATTCAATCTTAAATTTTAAATTTTATCTTAAAATATTGTATATCACAAAAATAACCAAATTTCCTTGACAACTGTATTATTATGAACTCTCACTAGATCTTTAACCATGGCTGTTCATAGGCCTGTTGTCACTCACAGTTATTGCTTTACTTTCATGCTTTTGCAAAAGTGTTCCTACAAAAATGCTTCATCTTCAAAGAGATCCATAGGAAAGAGTCTGACAAACACTCTAGAATGCAAGTTTCTAATAATTTTAAGATTATAACATCAAACTGGGAAAGAATTTCTAAAAACTTTAATGGAAAACTGATTCATAAAGCTGTTAACCCAAGATCAAGCAAAACAAGAATTAATTACACAAGCCTGAATGAACTGATAAAGATGATTATGACTTCATTTAAAACATTTCTAGTTATTTTAATGTTTTGTTTTCCAGATTTAAACAACCCCTTTTTCTCTGTTCTTTCAAGCTTTCTATAGCTTACAACAATTTGGTAAAGTATATCTTTGCAACAAAGGTTGAAACATTTATCTTTTTCTCCCTACCTGATACTTCTAGAATTCTGAAACTTATTAAATATTCTTATTGTTCATGACAATATAGACATTTACATAAATTCAATAAGAATATATTCTTCTTGTAACAGAGCAAAATTGGATAAGACCTTACCTAGTTTCTTAGCCTAAAGAGACTCTAAAGGTCTAATCTGAGTTTCCTTATTACCAGACAATTTTAAAGAGCCAAGGTTGACTTTATGGAGCCAGAAAAGCCCCTTGTATATAACCAAAACTTTGACTGAAATGTCATATTTGAGAATATGCCTAGAATTATTATTCTGACTCCATTTATCTATATAATCAAGCCAGTTCAATAAGGCTAGGCTTATTTCACAAACAAATCAGTTTCATTGTAAGTATTATTTGATAAAAATGGAATTACTATCAAAAATTATGTTTTAATAGAAAACTATAGTGTATCCATTATCAGATTCTAATCCTGTTAAGTGTCTTTGAGGTTTTATCTACCTGTAAACTTCAAGAAAAACACAACAGGTTGCGTATGGACAACCTTTATGCCTGTTGCTATATGGGCCACTCAAGAAAGCTCGGCAGAACCCCTGATGACATCATCAAAGGCATTCAGACTGCAAACCAGAAAAATCCATCACACAGAAAATGCCATCCTCATTCCACCATCTAGAGAGGCTTCAAACTCAAAATCTAGAAATTTTTTCAACTGACTGCTCTCCAAACTCAGAAGCTGAATTTACAATTTGTTCAAACTACTAAGCTTTGTTTTTCTTTTGTCACCACAGAAACACCTCTCATACCGGATTGCTCACATCATACGGAGGTCTAATTTAGGTGGAAGCTCATCTGCATCACCATCTCCTGAAATAAAATATCTTCATATCCATCCTGTCCTAAGTAATCATGAGTATATGTGATTGCTAATACATCAGGGTGTGCCCATGTAAATAACTTTAAAAAAATTATAACCCATTTAAGTTACTTAGTTGGTTAAATCTTGGCTCCTGGGAATCTCTGCTCCAGGAAATTTTTCGATCCTTGGCTATTGTTCCCTTTTAGTCACCATATTAACCTCTCTAGTGTGTTGTATATGCTCAAAGGTTTTAAATGCCTATCAGCAGCCACTCATATGCCAAATGACATCTATCAGAATCACTGGGTCGTTTCTTGCTTATGCCTGTGGAAATCATAAGCAAACTTAAACTGTTTCCCAAGGTTGATATGAGGTGACTACTAACCAATTCCCTACCATTTAAGAAAATTCTAATATTATAACCAATCACTGTGAAGAATAAACAATGACTGGTTTCTCATTATATAAGCTGCTTTATAACCACATACCCCTGAGCCTCCTTCCATGTTTTGGTTTGAGTGCTCCCAGTTTGCAAACTGTCTCTTTAGTGTGTGTACAATATTATAAATAAAATACTAGAGTAAAATAAAATTTTACTAATTACTACTCCAGTGATTCCCTGACTTTGCTTCTGCTATTTCTGGGCTTTTGAAATACTCATGGAATGTAAATTAAGAATACCAAAATTCTAGGACACTTTGAAACTGAGATGCCGGCAACCCAGTGTTCATTAAGACCAGACTTGTAAATGGTATATTCACAGAGAAAAACTGAGATTGAGATAAATTAACGAAGTATACTTGTAGGTACATAAAAGTTCTGTTAGGGCTTCCCTGGTGGCGCAGTGGTTGAGAATCTGCCTGCTAATGCAGGGAACACGGGTTTG
>NW_006784960.1:0-1152 GCF_000442215.2 Lipotes vexillifer | reverse complement strand
CCCCAAAAAAAAAAAAAAAAAAAAAGAGTTTAGGAATAGGAGTCAAGTACAAACTTGATTACTATGAACACTGCAGCATTCCATTTAATAATATATAAATGCATATCTGTTGCTTGTACCTATTATCTTTAAAACTAAGGGAATAAACCAGTTGTAGTGAGAAGAGAAAGTCTTTAAAAATGCTGGAAAAGCCAAAGTAAAAGCCAGTTTCTTTTCTCTTTTTTTCTGTTTGCTAAAGAAGTGTTTGTAATGCATAAATCTCTGCTGTGTAATAGTGTGTGTATTGTGTGTGTGCTGGCATTTAGGATTCTGGGAAGAGACCAAGATAGATGTCCAGTAGAAGGTAGTCTCAATGAAGACCATGGCACTATACTTACTGATACATCTCTAGTGCCTAGGGTATTAGAAGTTATATATTCGATGCAAAATAAATATGTGTAGAATTAATAAATTAATGTATGAGTAAAATATGAATGTATGCATTTCCTAGGAGCTTTGCTTTAATAGAATTGGATGCGATACAGCAGAGCACTTGCTATATGTAATAGAAGAAAAGAGAAATCAAATCTATCTATGGGGTAATGAAAGTCATTATTGAGAAAATGAACCTTGAGTAATGAATAGAACAAAATATGAGAGGAAATTTCACACTAGAAAATTTTGTTGTTATCATTTGACTTGGTGTAGATTTATTAAATGATCGTATCCTCTGTAATAGCCCTGACCCTCAACCGAAAGTAAAATGAAATAATAAATAACATTATCCTGCTATTCACAGGGAAATGTGTCATTAAGGTAATGGAACAGACTTTATAAATGATAAATAAAACAGCTCTTATTTTTCAAAGTGGGTGTTTTCCCTTTCAAAAAAATTTGCTTTGGAAATGCAGAATAGAATACTATATACCAGAACTTAGATTTCTATAATATATTGTTAATGATCCATTCCATTTTCATTCAGAAAAAGTGAAGCATAACTTGGAAAATATGCAAAAGTGGCATATGATGCAAAGTCATTAGTATCCATAGCAACTGAGGGTTGAGAAATACTTTGGTTTAAACAAAATTCTATATATAATTAGAAAGTAATGTAGTGAGGTGGATGGACCTAGAGTCTGTCATACAGGGTGAAGTAAGTCAGAAAGAGAAAAA
>NW_006784958.1:187804-197316 GCF_000442215.2 Lipotes vexillifer | reverse complement strand
CCTGGACCGGGGCACGAACCCGCATCCCCTGCATCGGCAGGCGGACTCCCAACCACTGTGCCATCAGGGAAGCCCTAAAGTTGAATTTAAAAAAAAAATATTTTCCCATGAAAGTTGAGTTAAAGGTCAGATTCCTTTATAAAATCTTCTTAAAAATAAATATCCTCATTCCTAGAAGGAGACATCAAATCTCCCTAGAAGTTATGATGATTTAGTCAGGTATTTTCACACAGATTTAGAAGCTACCACCTACTCTCCCATGTTCTAAAGTGACACAAAATTAGGGCATTGCTTTGAGAATCTTATTCTTGCATATTACTGAAAAAAGAATGTTAGTAAAAATTGCATTTTTTGAGAAACATGTACTCTAGTTAGAGGAATAAGCAGTATTTCTCCTGCTTATTATTTATTCTGGAGTAAACACATTGACGATATCCGGAGACAGAGAAATGGAGGATCACTGCAGATGGAAGGCCCTAGAAAACCCTTCTGTGTCCTTGATGTGTTTAATGCTTCAGTGATTGTGTTTGAGTATGTTGACTATCTAGGAAGTATGCATATCAGCTCTTTGGGCATTTAGCAGAAGGCTAAAATAATATGTCTACATCTGGTTTGGTGTTTGACAATGTCTGGAGAAGACATTCTCTTGTTCAAGGATACTTACATCCAGAAGTTGTGAGTAGGGCTTGCTTAGAACATATGGGAACTGAATCTACTCTTGGTAGACGTTTGTCCTAATCTCACAATGACTTTCTCAGCATCTGAGTTTATCTTAGGAAGGAGAAAGGAGCAAGGGAAGTGCAGCAGGGAAGAAACATGGTGATGTCATTGATCAAGACATGGGTGAGTAATGTGGATACAGATCAACATAAGAAGTTCAAAGTTTTGCAAGTAATTTTAGAGGGCTTTGGCAAATTGGCTAGGAACATTTTCTTGTAGACCCTTGCAGAGGAGCATGCTGACAAGTGTGTATCCCACTCTCACACCTCTTTTAACATTTATTTATTTTTAAAATATAAAGAATTTTCTAAAACTTTTCATTTTACCTTGTACAGGGACACTATTAATCTCTGCACCCACTCAAGTTTTAGTTTGTCATGAAGAACTGATGTCTCTATTCCTCATTTCATAGATAATGAGACTGAAATTTGGTGAAATCTGGTAAATTCTGATATTTCAAATAGCTAGTAAGGATAATACAAACACACGATAATACATACCCCAAAATACCTTGAAAAATTGTAAAAACCATGGGTCAACTGCCAGTCTGTCCTTAGTTCAAATTTTCATTCTAGAATTTCTTTTGTATTAGTTTCATATTGCTTAAATATGGTTCAAGTCATGGGTAATATGGGTCTCTGATCTATTATCCTAAGATAGCAAGAATTTTGAGGAGGAAAGTTAGAAAACTCAACAATTTCTACACAGGAATCATAGTGAATCTAGATCTAATATGAAGCAAATGGAGTAACTTGAAATCATCAGTGTTATCTTATGTTTAAAAACTGGTTTAGATCTTCTGTATCCAGGGGTAAAAGATCCCAACTCCTTTGAATTATATAGGTGAAAAACCAAACTGAGGTAATAGGAACCATAATAATACTGCACAGATAGCATTCTTCTGGCATTTTGCCCTAATGTATAGCAATGTGTCCTTGCCTACAATACGCTAAAAAAATAATCTGTCAGGCAAAAGGAAAAGATTAATTAAACCAAAAATCAGTTACAATTGTTATTTAGAATTAAGATTAAAAGTAGTAATTGTAGGGATATCTTCAACATTCTACATGAAAGATCCAAGACCAGTGAGTAGAGGACATGTGAAAGATTATTTTAAACACAGTTGTTTTCTTTAACATTTAAAATTGTCCAGTAATGACATGAACAAAAAGCGCATGAAAAGATGCTCAACATCATCAATTATCTGAGAATTGCAAATCAAAACTACAATGTGGTATCACCTCACACAGGTCAGTAGAGCCATCATCAAAAAGTCTACAAACAATAGGGGCGGAGGGGAAGATGGCGGAAGAGTAAGATGCGGAGATCACCTTCATCTGCACAGATACACCAGAAATACATCTACACGTGGAGCAACTCATACAGAACACCTACTGAATGCTGGCAGAAGACCTCAGCCCTCCCAAAAGGCAAGAAACTCCCCACGTACCTGGGTAGGGCAAAAGAAAAAACAGAGACAAAAGAATAGGGACGGGACCTGCACCAGTAGGAGGGAGCTGTGAAGGAGGAAAGGTTTCCACACACTAAGAAACCCCTTCGTGGGTGGAGACTGCGGGAGGCGGAGGGGGGAGCTTTGGAGCCGTGGAAGAGCACAGCAACAGGGTGCGGGGGGCAAGTGGAGAGATTTCTGCACAGAGGATCGGTGCCGACCGGCACTCACCAGCCCGAGAGGCTTTGTCTGCTCACCCACCGGGGCGGGAGGGGCTGCGAGCTGAGACTCGGGTTTTGGTCGGAGCGCAGGGAGAGGACTGGGGCTGGCTGCGTGAACACAGCCTGAAGGGGTTAGTGCACCACGGATAGACGGGAGGGAGTCCAGGAAAAGGTCTGGAGCTGCCTAAGAGGTAAGAGACTTTTTCTTCCCTCTTTGTTTCCTGGTGTGCGACGAGAGGGGATTAAGAATGCTGCTTAAATGAGCTCCAGAAACGGGCACGAGCCGCGGCTAACAGCGCAGACACCAGAGACGGGCGGGAGATGCTAAGGCTGCTGCTGCCGCCACCAAGGGGCCTTTGTGCGAACACAGGTCACTATCCACACCCCCACTTCCAGGGAGTCTGTGCAGCCTGCCACTCCCAGGATCCCGGGATCCAGGGACAACTTCCCCGGGAGAATGCACGGCGGGCCTCAGGCTGGTGCAACATCACGCCGGCCTCTGCCACCGCAGGCTAACCCCACACTCTGCGTCCCTCCCTCCCCCCGGCCTAAGCGAGCCAGAGCCCCCGAATCAGCGGCTCCTTTAATCCTGTCCTGTCTGAGCGAAGAACAGATGCCCTCCAGGGACCTACACGCAGAGGCAGGGCCAAATCCAAAGCTGAGCCCCTGGGAGCTGTGAGAACAAAGAAGACAAAGGGAAATCTCTCCCAGCAGCTTCAGAAGCAGCGGATTAAAGCTCCACAATCAACTTGATGTACCCTGCATCTGTGGAATACATGAATAGACAACAAATCATCCCAAATTGAGGAGGTGGACTTGGAGAGCAAGATTTATGATTTTTTTCCCCTTTTCCTCTTTTTGTGAGTGTGTATGTGTATGCTTCTGTGAGAGATTTTGTCTGTATAGCTTTGCTTCCACCATTTGTCCTAGGGTTCTATCCGTCCGGGTTTCTTTAAAATTTTTTCTTAATAATTAATTTTAATTTTAATAACTTTATTATACTTTACAAATTTTAATTTTAATAACTTTATTATACTTTACATTCTTTCTTTCTCTTTCTTTCTTTCTTTCTTTCTTTCTTTCTTTCTTTCTTTCTTTCTTTCTTTCATTCCTTCCTTCCTTCCCTCCTTTAGACAACGAATCATCCCAAATTGAGGAGGTGAATTTTGAGAGCAAGATTTATGAATTTTTTCCCCTTTACCTCTTTTTGTGAGGGTGTATGTGTATGGTTATGTGTAAGAGTTTGTCTGTATAGCTTTGCTTCCACCATTTGTCCTAATGTTCTATCCGTCCCTTCTTTTTTTTTCTAAATAATTATTTTTTAATTTAATAACTTTATTATACTTTATTTTACTGTATCTTCTTTCTTTCTTTCTTTTTTCCTTCCTTAACTCCTTCCTTCCTTCCTCCCTCCCTCCCTCCTTTCTTTCCTTCTTTCCCTCTTTCCTTCTTTTCTTCTTTCTTTCTTTCTTCCTTCCTTTCTTCCTTCTTCCCTCCTTTCTTTCTTTCTTCCTACTTCTACTAATTCTTTCTCTCTACTTTTTCTCCCTTTTATTCTGAGCCATGTGGATGAAAGGCTATTGGTGCTTCAGCTAGAAGTTAGTGCTGTGCTTCGGAGGTGGGAGAGCCAACTTCAGGACACTGGTCAACAAGAGACCTCTCAACTCCACATAATATCAAACAACAAAAATATCCAAGAGATCTCCATCTCAACACCAGCACCTAGCTTCACTCAATGACCAGCAAGCTACAGTGCTGGACAAACTATGCCAAAAAACTAGCAAAACAGGAACACAACCCCACCCATTAGCAGAGAGGCTGCCTAAAATCATAATAAGTCCACAGACACCTCAAAACACACCACCAGACGTGCACCTGCCCACTAGAGAGACAAGATCCAGACTCATCCACCAGAACAAAGGCACTAGTCCCCTCCACCAGAAAACCTACACAACCCATTGAACCAACCTTAGCCACTGGAGACAGACATCAAAAACAACGGGAACTACGAACCTGCAGCCTGCAAAAGGGAAACCCGTAACACAGTAAGATAAGCAAAATGAGAGGAAAGAAAAACACAAAGCAGATGAAGGAGCAAGATAAAAATGCACCAGACCTAACAAATGAAGAGGAAATAGGCAGTCTACCTGAAAAAGAATTCAGAATAATGATAGTAAAGATGATCCAAAATCTTGGAAATAGAATGGACAAAATGCAAGAAACATTTAACAAGGACCTAGAAGAACTAAAGAGGAAACAAACAATGATGAACAACACAATAAATGAAATGAAAAGGACTCTAGATGGGATCAATAGCAGAATAACTGAGGCAGAAGAACGGATAAGTGACCTGGGAGATAAAATAGTAGAAATAACTACTGCAGAGCAGAATAAAGAAAAAACAATGAAAAGAACTGAGAACAGTCTCAGAGACCTCTGGGACAACATTAAATGCACCAACATTCGAATTATAGGGGTTCCAGAAGAAGAAGAGAAAAAGAAAGGGACTGAGAAAATATTTGAAGAGATTATAGTTGAAAACTTCCCTAATATGGGAAAGGAAATAGTTAATCAAGTCCAGGAAGCACAGAGAGTCCCATACAGGACAAATCCAAGGAGGAACATGCCAAGACACATATTATTCAAACTATCAAAAATTAAATATTAAGAAAAAATATTAAAAGCAGCAAGGGAAAAACAACAAATAACACACAAGGGAATCCCCATAAGCTGATCTCTCAGCAGAAACTCTGCAAACCAGAAGGGAGTGGCAGGACATATTGAAAGTAATAAAGGAGAAAAACCTACAACCAAGATTACTCTACGCAGCAAGAATTTCATTCAGATTTGATGGAGAAATTAAAATATTTACAGACAAGCAAAAGCTGAGAGAGTTCAGCACCACCAAACCAGCTGTACAACAAATGCGAAAGGAACTTCTCTAGGCAAGAAACACAAGAGAAGGAAAAGACATATAATAACGAACCCAAAACAATTTACAAAATGGGAATAGGAACATACATATTGATACTTACCTTAAATGTAAATGGACTAAATGCTCCCAAAAGACACAGATTGGCTGAATGGGTACAAAAACAAGACCCATATATATGCTGTCTACAAGAGACCCACTTCAGACCTAGAGACACATACAGACTGAAAGTAAGGGGATGGAAAAAGATATTCCATGCAAATGGAAACCAAAAGAAAGCTGGAGTAGCAATTCTCGTATCACACAAAATAGACTTCAAAATAAAGACTATTTGAACAGACAAAGAAGGACACTACATAATGATCAAGGGATCGATCCAAGAAGAAGATATAACAATTATAAATATTTATGCACTCAACATAGGATCACCTCAATACATAAGGCAAATGCTAACAGCCATAAAAGGGGAAATTGACAGTAACACATTCATAGTAGGTGATTTTAACACCCCACTTTCACCAATAGACAGATCATCCAAAATGAAAATAAATAAGGAAACACAAGCTTTAAATGATACATTAAACAAGATGGACGTAATTGATATTTATAGGACACTCCATCCAAAAATAACAGAATACACATTTTTCTCTAGTGCTCATGGAACATTCTCCAGGATAGATCATATCTTGGGTCACAAATCAAGCCTTGGTAAATTTAAGAAAATTGAAATTATATCAAGTATCTTTTCTGACCACAACGCCATGAGACTAGATATCAATTACAGGAAAAAATCTGTAAAAAACACAAACACATGGGGGCTAAGCAATACACTACTTAATAACGAAGTGATCACTGAAGAAATCAAAGAGGAAATTAAAAAATACCTAGAAACAAATCACAATGCAGACACTACAACCCAAAACCTATAGGATACAGCAAAAGCAGTTCGAAGAGGGAAGTTTATAGCAATACAAGCCCACCTTAAGAATCAGGAAACATCTCGAATAAACAACCTAAACTTGCACCTAAAGCAGTTACAGAAAGACAAACAAAAAAATCCAAAAGTTAGCAGAAGGAAAGAAATCATAAAGATCAGATCAGAAATAAATGAAAAAGAAATGAAGGAAACGATAGCAAAGATCAGTAACACTAAAAGCTGGTTCTTTGAGAAGATAAACAAAATTGATAAACCATTAGCCAGACTCATCAAGAAAAAAAGGGAGAAGACTCCCTTCTTTTTCAGACTCATCAAGAAAAAAAGGAAGAAGACTCCCTTCTTTTCTTTTAAAAAAGGAGAAGTAACAACTGACACTGCAGCAATACAAAAGATCATGAGAGATTACTACAAGCAACTCTATGCCAATAAAATGGACAACCTGGAAGAAATGGACAAATTCTTAGAAATGCACCACCTGCCAAGACTGAATCAGGAAGAAATAGAAAATATGAACAGACCAATCACAAGCACTGAAATTGAAACTGTGATTAAAAATCTTCCAACAAACAAAAGCCCAGGACCAGATGGCTTCACAGGCGAATTCTACCAAACATTTAGAGAACAGCTAGCACCTATCCTTCTCACTCTTCCAAAATATAACAGATAGAGGAACACTCCCAAATTCCTTCTACGAGGCCACCATTACCTTGATACCAAAACCAGACAAGAATGTCACAAAGAAAGAAAACTACAGGCCAATATCACTGATGAACATACATGCAGAAATCCTCAACAAAGTACTAGCAAACAGAATCCAACAGAGCACATTAAAAGGATCATACACCATGATCAAGTGGGGTTTATTCCAGGAATGCAAGGATTCTTCAATATACGCAAATCTATCAATGTGATTAACCATATTAACAAATTGAAGGAGAAAAACCATATGATCATCTCAATAGATGCAGAGAAAGCTTTTGACAAAATTCAACACCCAGTTATGATAAAAACCCTGCAGAAAGTAGGCATAGAGGGAACTTTTCTCAGCATAATAAAGGACATATATGACAAGCCCACAGCCAACATCATCCTTAATGGTGAAAAACTGAAAGCATTTCCACTAAGATCAGGAACAAGACAAGGTTGCCCACTCTCACCACTCTTATTCAACATAGTTTTGGAAGTTTTAGTCACAGCAATCAGAGAAGAAAAGGAAATAGAAGGAATCCAAATCGGAAAAGAAGAAGTAAAGCTGTCACTGCAGATGACATGATACTATACATAGAGAATCCTAAAGATGCTACCAGAAAACTACTAGAGCTAATCAATGAATTTGGTAAAGTAGCAGGATACAAAATTAATGCACAGAAATCTCTGGCATTCCTATACACTAATGATGAAAAATCTGAAAATGAAATCAAGAAAACACTCCCATTTACCATTGCAACAAAAAGAATAAAATATCTAGGAATAAACCTACCTAGGGCGACAAAAGACCTGTATGCAGAAAACTATAAGACACTGATGAAAGAAATTAAAGATGATACAAATAGATGGAGAGATATACCATGTTCTTGGATTGGAAGAATCAACATTGTGAAAATGACTCTACTACCCAAAGCAATCTATAGATTCAGTGCAATCCCTGTCAAACACAGGCATTTTTCACAGAACTAGAACAAAAAATTTCACAATTTGTATGGAAACACAAAAGACCCCGAATAGCCAAATCAATCTTGAGAACGAAAAATGGAACTGGAGGAATCAGGCTCCCTGACTTCAGACTATCCTCCAAAGCTACAGTAATCAAGAGAGTATGGTACTGGCACAAAAACAGAAAGATAGATCAATGGAATAGGATAGAAAGCCCAGAGATAAACCCACACACATATGGACACCTTATCTTTGATAAAGGTGGCAGGAACGTACAGTGGAGAAAGGACAGCCTCTTCAATAAGTGGTGCTGTGAAAACTGGACAGGTACATGTAAAAGTATGAGATTAGATCACTCCCTAACACCATACACAAAAATAAGCTCAAAATGGATTAAAGACCTAAATGTAAGGCCAGAAACTATCAAACTCTTAGTGCAGCACTATTTACAATAGCCAGGACATGGAAGCAACCTAAGTGTCCATCAACAGAGGAATGGATAAAGAAGATGTGGTACATATATACAATGGGCTACTACTCAGCCATAAAAAAGAATGAAATAATGCCATTTGCAGCAACATGGATGGACCTAGAGGTTATTTATCATACTAAGTGAAGTCAGACAGAGAAAGGCAAAGGTCATATGATATCACTCATATGTGGAATCTAATCTTAAAAAATAAAGATACAAATGAACTTATTAACAAAACAGAAACAGACTTACAGATATTGAGAACAAGCTTATTGTTACCAAAGGGGAAACATGGAGGAGGGGAGATAAATCAGGAGCTTGGGATGAATACACACACAATACTATGTAGTATGCATAAGATAGATAACCAACAAGGACCTACTGTATAGCACAGGGAACTCTACTCAATATTCTGTGATAACCTATAGGAGAAAAGAATCTAAAAAATAATGAATATATGTATATGTATAACTGAATCACTTTGCTGTATATCTGTAACTAACACACATTGTAAATCAACTGTGCTCCAATGAAATTAAATTTTTAAAATATTGTCCAGTTATGTAAGAAATTGCTTTGCCATCTCTGAATTTCAGAATGTTGGAAATAAGGTTTTTACCTTAAACGGGAGATTGCATAAAATGTCTCCAAGATCCATTTACCTTAAATGAGAGATTGCATAAAATGTCTCCAAAAATATTTTTGGCATGTTCATTTTTTTGGCATGTTCGTTTTTTTTTTCTCAGAAAGAGTGCAACCTATAGAATTAATTTTTGTAATTTTGTAACCAGGTATAGGTGCAACTGAAATCACCTGTCTATGCTGAAAGCTCATTCCGGAAAATAACAGTTTCCAGAATAAATGGAACTAAATATTCTTGTTGACTGGAAGAGCTGGTGGCCATTCAATGAGTGAAACTTAATCAGTATAAGGTTATTAGACTCAATATCTGATTCTAAGTAAAATGAGAAGTACATTAAGAAAACTCTTTCGTTAGGAATATTGAGCTTTTCAAATTTTCTTAAAACATTTTTTTTGTTTGTTTGCTTTTGACTGTGAGAGAATTTTCAGAAACAATGGCAAAGCCAATCACTCACTTTGATAGTTTGCATAGTATTATCGTTAGG
>NW_006784958.1:138375-187794 GCF_000442215.2 Lipotes vexillifer | reverse complement strand
GGGAAAGATCAAGACTAATTACTAAAATTTATTGGAATAAGGTTTAAATCCTGAATAGTTTTATTCATCATAAGTTATGCACATATTTATTCTTTACAAAGTTTCATAAATAATTTAACATTTAAACAACTTGCTTTGGGAATTCTTTGGGAATTCAGCTTGACATTTCATTCAGCAGCAATCTTGGCCAATGTTTCTAATTACATTTTTCAAAATTCTTGCTTGTTCTGTTTTCCACTTCTAAAATTATTTCTGAAATTTAATTTACATCTTAATTAATACATTTTTATACCCTTTGAACATAAGCAAATTATAGAAGCTTTCCTTAAAATATTGAGGCACAAAAAATGATTATAATTTTTAAAATTTGAGGGAATAATAGTAACTTTCTCATAGAATAATACTATTTAGAATTTAGTCATGTGACTTTCTGTTTAATAGAGGAAAACTGCAAATTATTGCTAAAATGTTGCTTTTTGAAAATAAAAAAATTGCAAAATTAATTGAAAGATAATGCTATAGAGATACATGATCAAATATATTAAAATCTTTTAAAATGATTATCTACTTCACAGGAAATACATAAGATTAGAGCTAAGAGTCCTAATAGTTGCAATTTATAATTACAACTCTGGTTTCCACATTAGTTTGAGCTGAAAACCATTTGAAATTAGTATTCATCAGTTGATGGTTCATATTTGTCTTTTATACCTGATGGGAATATAGTACAAAAAAATTATTTCTTGTAAGAGATATATCACAGAAACACGTTATTAGTAGCCAAGTAAACAGTAGTTAAGCTAGAAAATTCTGTTTAGATATTTTCTCATAGCCTAATTCAAATTTCCTAACTAAATAACAACAGGCCGTTTTAATACTTAAAATTGCCAATTCCATTCCTTGTACACCCATACATACACACGTGTGGACACACACACACATTTTAAGACCATTTGAGTGTTTCCACAGATGAAGCTAATATTTTAGGTAGCCTAGGGATCTGAAACCTTTTATTCTGACATAACACATATAGAAATTGGTTGACTTTTTTTGGTTCCATAACAAACTGTCCAGGAAGAGACATTGGTAGTTACATTGTAATAATTGCTTTGTTTTGTAGAGCACCTTACACTTTTCAAAGCCTTATCATGTTATCAAAAAATAGTACATCCATGAACTCATGGACTTGGGTAACAATTTGTTTACAGGATTCTTTCTTTTTCATTCTTTCATTTCATTCTTTCTGCATCTTTAACTCACATTCATTCTTTTTTATTTGTCTCATGTATGAATGTGAGCAATGAACATTTACTAGCTAACAAGTTTGGGGAGGCAAAAATAAATAAGAAAATATGTGTTCGCTTGAGAAACTTGGTAATCTTGTATAGGGTACAGTTACATAAATAAGTGAAATAAGAGAAAGCAAAAAATTTACATTGGAAGCCCAGAGCCTGGACTCTTCATTTGTCTTTGAAAGCCCAGGAAGGGCTTCACAGAACTTATATTTAGGGTGCATATTAAAAACTGGGTAGTTGTTGTCCAGGCAGATGAAGATGGATTAGAACAGTGATTCACAACAAGCTGCAAATCCAACATTTCAAAAGATATTTGGCATTGTCTGGGGACATTATTGATTGCCAAGAGTGAATGGTTGTGTGTGCTACTCTCATCTACTGGGTAGAGGCCAGGGATGTTGCTAAACATCCTACCACCCTAAAAGCAGATCCACCTATCCTCCCCCCAATAAAAACAATTACCTGTTCCAAAATGTCAATAGTGTCAAAGTTGAGAGTCCATAGGTTAGAGGCATTATAAGCAAAAAGAATAAATACATGGAGGAAAACATTCTACTGACTTATGAAAATATAAACTGCTAGATGTGTATAGAGGGATTGGGCACAGAAGGAGCAAGAGTGCCCACTGAATTAAGAGAGGAAAAAAGAGCCTGTATTTTAGGGCAGTAGAGATTTTAATAGACACATCTTTGTTTCTGTACAGTACAGCACTTTTTGTAAAGTAGTAGAATGTTAAAATAAGAATGGGTCTTTAAGTCCTCTAAAGAAACAAAAATTAACAGATATATATATAGTTCAGTAAAATGATACCATGATCTTAAAATATAAAGAAACTAAATGAGGAGTATCACTAATAATATGTAGTCTATTATTTTTGGTCAAAAGTCAATAGAGGGGTGTGTGTGTGTGTGTGTGTGTGTGTGTGTGCACTTATTCAAATTTTATTTTATTTTATCAGAAATAGATCATGGGCTCCCACATCACATGATAACATATACCCCTGCTTCACAATATGCAATCTTAGAAGAAGCTGATCCGATGAACTGCTTATTAGGCCCCAGATAAAGAGGTGGAAGGAAAAGCACTTCTCTTTTAGCCTACAAAATTTTTAAAAAGTGATTCTATATGTGGTACATGTACTTAAAACACTATTAGTTATCTTCAATGGTGCTATATTTTAAGTTAGTGTCTTACACAGTGTCTGGTAAATACTTACTGAATGACTGTTTGTATAAATAAATAAATGATCAGTAAAAAAAGAGAAAGGAGAGGAAAGGAAATTTAAGGAAAAGAGGAAGAAAAGAAGGAAGGAAGGAGGGAAGGAAAGGACGGAGGAAGGAAATGGAGAAGCTATATCTGTTAAAAGCTCAGAATTAAGCTCTACGAGGGCAAGCTTTTCAATCCTTTGAGCACTGCTGAATTCCCAGTAACTAGAAGTATGTCTGATACACGTTAGTGTTCAATAAATATTCATTAATTGAATGAATAACTCAGCCTCACCCAGCTTCCCATACTTTAGTGAGCATACAAAAAATTTGCCAGGGGTAGGAAGGGGCAGCAAAATAATCAGTAGTTACATCACTGATGACTGCCTATTTGGGTAACAAATGTATTAACTATACAATAAGTTACATTATGTAGAAGTGATTCAAAAAGAATATGAAGATAACAATTTAGTCATGCTTGGATCTTCGGGAATAGATTACTTCAGCTAAACTATGACTGTGATTCTCAGGATCATGAGAGTGTGTGTGTGTGTGTGTGTGTGTGTGTGTGTGTGTGTGTGTGTGTGTTGGGGGAAGGGAGGCGAAGAGAGAGAGAGAGAGAGAGAGAGACATAAAGACATGCTCTGATAAGAGAAATAGAGAAAAAAGAAGATATAAAAGCAATAGGAAATATCTTTCTTTCTGCTAAGTACACTCTATAGGCATATTATTGTATATTGTATTAGGGACTTTCAAAATATAAATATTGGGTATACATATTGAAGAGATCTTATCACAGCAATGCTATCATACTTTAACTTACTCTTTATTTAATTCCTCAGTCTTGTCTTAAAGAAAATCTTTCTAAGAAATTTTTCCTCTTATAACACTATTTGTAAACTTATCCTACTTTTTTATTGAAAAGTATGGTACACTTTGATATTTTATATAGCAAATTAAATATTTGATTTTTGTGTATTAATTTTGGCTTTTTATCAAAAAAAGTGTGTATTTTTGGCTTGCTACCAAAGCAACAACAAAAAAAAAAAAAAAAAAAAAAAAAAAAAAAAAAAAAAATTTAAGAAAATAAAGGAGATTTAAAAAAAAAAAAAAAAAAAAAAAAAAAAAAAAAAAAAAAAAAAAAAAAAAAAAGAGCTATGTTCCAGGAGCCAGAACAATTAAGGTACTACATTTTGCCTATTTTTTTCTGACATAAAGATACAAACACCAATCTACTTTGCAGATCAGATATTTAACAATTCTTATAGAGTGTCCATTTAGAGATTCTAATTCTTAAGGTTTAAGGTGAAACTCTTGGCAGTGTGTCCCCTGAAATGAGTATTAGAGCACAGAACCTTAACATGACTCTGTGATCTTTCTTTCTTTCTCCCTCAATGTCTTAATCTGCTGAATGGGTATAAAAATCTGTCTCTATTAACACAAAGACTGACTGGATTACTGGATTCAAAAATAACTTTTAAAAATAGATGTTTATATTTTGAATGCTTTATAGTTAAGTTTATGAGCATACAGTTATACTGTATATTAAACCCATTTTCTGTGTTAGAGTTAATTTTCACTCTTCTGGGAGACAGCAGTTTATTTACCTGAAAATGCTCTATACAATTTTGTGATTTTTGGATTGTTTAGCACTTTAAATGATTTTATAATTGGGAAGCTTTTTGTCTTTGGCTATAACTGCCCTTTCAGGTAGAATCTTTAATATTATTAAAGGAAGAATTCTGAAAGTTAGAAACTCATTTAGCAAAAAAGGAATATAAACTATTAATATATTTTTTCAAAGCTCTTAAAATCTGAGAGGTCACTCCTGGTAGCATTTAGTATTTTTCTCATAGTTTGATGTATCTGAATTATTCCAAGAGCAAATTGTTAACATGAGACCTAATGTGAAATTCCACAGTATTTAAAATTACGGGTCTGGGATGATAGTTCTACCTTGGTGTTCCTTTTTTTCCAGCATGGAATTTGCTAATGGAGAAATAAAAATTTGTTTACTCTTTCCTTTTGTTTTAGTTGTCACTACAATATCTATTGTGAATAAGTGTTTAGGAGTAATTTTGCCTTTTAAGTATCAAAAACATTAATAAATGCTGTTTGATTCACTTACAAATTATATGAGAAGAGCCATGAAATTTTCCTAACCTTTTCTGTAGCTCAATAAATCACATACAGACAGGAAAGTTAAGCACTACTTCAGTAGAAAATCAGCAGACAGATGTAGCACATATTCCCCTCAAAATAATTCAGAACCTGTTTCAATTTATCAAATGCCTACTTTATCTGTCAAAACAATGTCCTTTCTCAAATAAAGGGCATTGTTTCTGTTGCAAGAAAAAGGTTCTGATGTATTGTTATCTGCAAATGGATGGCGGAATAATGGAACAACAGGCAGTGTTTCAAACTAAGAGATCAAAGGCCAGAATGCATTACAAATCTTGTTAAAATAAATGAGGGTAAGAGCATAATTCCAATAAAGATATTTACAGTCTTAAACAATCTCTCTCTCTTTTTAAAAGAGATCTTTAAAAATGAACCTAAATCCCCTCATAAACATAAAAAGATTTTTGCTCCTTCTCTCAAAGAAGTTCAGCATTCAAAGAAATATAGATTTGTAGAATTCTCATGCAAGCTGGATATAAGGACCTTTCTAATGTAGAATTTTACTGACACTACTAATCTTTCTATTTGTTGCCTTTATCCTCACACATAGTATTTGAGGAGGAAAACACTTGTTCATAAAATATCCAAATCTAAAACACATTTTATTATGAAAATGCTTAACTAAATAAATATTTATTTGGCAAAATTAAGCGAAAAAGACAATCTCTCTTATAGTAAGCAATGTTTCTTCTTATCTCATTACTTGAATATCTAACATCTAATGTAAATCTTTTAACTCCAATTTAAGATGTAATATTTCCTTCTTTAAGAGTATCAAGACAATTCTAATATAATTATGACAATACTGAGCATTAAAGTTGTACTGTACATGTACACAGTCAGCTGTTATTTCCTAGCCATTGTCACGTGCAAACGTTTGCTTTAACCTAAACATGTCAGATATTTATAATGATTCCTGCAGCCTAGTTGATCTGGAGCTGAAATCTGACAATGCAGCCTGATGGATCTGTCTTGTGTGTGATTGCAGGTTGCTCTCCTTTGCATTATTCTATCTCTTTGTTTTGTTTAGTTTTGCTTTTAAATGCAACCATGACCTTTGTCAGATGACAGAGTATCTTTTTAAAACAAATCTGTAACTATCTTATCTTGAAAAGAGGTTCTATATTCAGTAATAAACTTTGGAATTGATGATTATAAAATACATTAATTCATAATCATCAAATGATAAAATAGGCATTTGTGACCATATATCCACACAATTCTATCATTGAATAGTTTTTAAAAACTACTGGAGAGTTATTAAAGTCTCAGTTATCTGAGAACTATCCCTGGAAATGAAAAGCCTTTTGTTTTACATAATGTAATATGGATTGTGATGTTTACTGCCTGACACTAAGATTTGAAGATACTGTGATTAAACATAGTTTTGTCATCTAAAACTTTGTTTTCTCACTTATACCGATAAATATTGGAATTAAATAATAAATATGTAAAACAAGTGTGAATTAAGCAGGCAGGAAAAGACTGGCATTACGTAAACGTTATTAATTTTCTAACAAAAATGCTTGTGTACTCACCAAATAGAGGATTCCATGGACTCAATTTTTGCTCACATTTTTATATAGCCTATAAAAGGAAAGTATTAATTGGAGTCCCTTTGGAATACTCAATTCAAAATTACTAGTTAGCATGTAGAATTTGTTCCAAAGTGTTTCAATAGACAATATAATCACCAGTCTATGGGAGTCCAAATATCCTTTAATTTCCTGTTATATGCCATTGACTATGCTGGACATTAGAGGCAGAAGGAATGCTAAGACTTTATCCTGTGTTCAGGGAGGTCACAAGCCTATATTATAAGAACAGCTTAAACACTTCAATTATTTTGTTCACATTTTCTCTACCATCTCATACCCTCTAAATCATAGACTTAAGTAATAATAATTGAAATTAAAAACCAGGCTTCAAATATTTTTAAATATAACTTGTTCAAAAAGTATATATTGTTCATCATATTACTTTATTCTGAAAATATATAAATATGCTATATATCCATAAGCCCATTTATAGATCTATATATTCCAGGAGTGTGTATCTGTGGATGTATACAGATATACACAAACCTATAGTCATCTGTTTATCCGTCAGCCTATTCCATTTATCTATCCATCCAAATCAGAAATTAAGATCCTTAAAGCCTGAGTCAAACACATTTGAATTCAATTTCTGTCTTACTAGCTATAAGGCTGCAGAAGTCAGTAAATCTCTCTATTCACTTTTGCTCAGGACACTCTTCTGTGACATGAGGCACTGAGGGGTTAGAGCAACAGGCCCTGCTTTCTGCTTCAGTAAGCCAAATTTGGGTGCAGAGAGATTGTTCGTAGGAACATTATAAAATGTACTAATTTATTGCAATATGTGAAATTTGCCATCATGGAGATCTGTGTACACAGATCATCACATGATGTTTTCAATCTCTTTTGTTTCCTATTGCACAGTGAGTGTTAGAAAACTTTACACTTATGAGGGTGATTTTGACCAAGGATATCCAAGATTATGCCTCTAGTTAACAGAATATGTTTGAAAGTAACACTGGGCTTTCTTATTCATTATCATAAACACTGAATATCCAGGTCTTTTTTAATGCTTTACATAGCATCTATCTATATTTAATACATGTTACTTAAAGAAGAAATACATGTGAGAGGAGAGAGCAGTTAATAAGACAGGACGTGCGTGAGTCTTGATCATGGTGAAGTTTCTGTCTTGAGGACCTCCCATAGTGCATGCTGACTTCTGTCTTAAAACTCTCCCAGACACTAGGGATGCCTAACAGCAGTACCAATATCTCTAAGTATCTGAGTATGGGGTATGGGGTAGAGCAAGGAAGGAGTCTCCAGTCTCCAAATACTTCTCCTTACAGTTTACCTTGATTCTATCCAAGGACTAAGAATAAGTTAGATACAAATATAAGTTAGAGCAAATATGTTACTGCTTCAAATGATATAGTAATCCATTATAAACATTAACATTTAGAAACACATAGGCAAATTAATCATATTAAAAAAATAAGTTCAAAATAAAATAAATTCCAGTAGAATTCTCTACCAATTCAAGGTTAGAAAAAAATTAGAGAAAAAATTAAATCCCCCCTACAGAAGACTAGCGCTGGAGGAGACCTTAAATAAAGTGCAACATAATGACACTGAAGAGAAAGATGAGGAGAAAAGATCATTCAGGAGACAACGTTTGTCTAGGGAAATGTTTATGCATAATATGTGTCTACAAACCAAAGAGACAATATTTGGGTTGAATCTGAGCTTACGTAGTTTAAATAAACTGTGGCTTCCTTGGTTGATTGGATCATTTGGTTAATACAGAGAACCCAATGGAGGGAGAAAAATTAATCATAAAATTTGAAGTATTTTGCAGTGCAAATTATTCATTGCTTCTTCAAATTTCTCATTTTTAATAATAGTTACTGTAGCAGTTTAAAGTATTATTTTATTTAAAAGAAGACATTTATTTACAAAAAAATGAGTTATTTTAAACAATTAGTGTGGGATGTTGTTTAAACTGATATATTTTGTGATATGAACTGAAAATGTATAAAAGTATAAAGACTATTAAAGATATTGCTTATTTTTCCCAGTATTTTACATCTTTTAAAAAGCCATCATCTTTTTGATCTTTTTATCACTTATCTTTGTTTTTAAATTTCTGCAAAAAAATTGAAATATTTTCAAATTTTAAAAGTCATAGCCATAAGAAATATTTCCTAATAAACTGTAGAAAAATATTATATTATTAACTATAAGGGAATTTGATAGTAAGCATATTTAATATGCAAGCTTCTGATTAATATAAAGAAAACATTAGCAGACTACAGCAACAGTGATAATACAATGATTTAAAATGAAAAAATGCCTCTATGAATATTAAGTCAATAACTTTCTTCTGAAATATAAAATGTTCATGGCACTGAAAATTAATGTTTGCTTGCATGTAAATTATCATATTTTAAAAGAGATATCTTCAAGAACCATTTTAATCTTTGCTATATTTTCCATATAGCACTTTTAAATTCATATTTCAGTGTTGACATATTTCAAATAAAGAAAATGGACTATTGTAACCCTTTGTATGGTGTTTTCATTCAATTAGCTCTATCTTTCTTTTTCTAAGCAAACAAGATGGCAATTTACTCAAAGTCAACCCGTAATAACATATATCAGCCAGAGTCGAACACACACAGTACTGCTCATGCTACACCTTTTAAAATCAAACAATTTTAAATAAAAGCAAACATGAACATAAATAGCATTTCCCTTTGGGATTTGACTGTTGACAGAAAAATGATAAAAACATAAAAATGGTTTGAATTTGTAAGGAAGTTAAATAATTCAGGAAATGTTTTATTAACTGATAGTAGAGAGAACAGGATTTTGGTCTGTACATTATGCAGCAATGAAAGAATAAAATATATGATATGTGGCTTTTTTAAAAAATTCTTCCTAACCGTATTAAAATTTCACAAGGTAGTTGAAAACCACATTCTTATCAAGCACTCACAAAAATATAATTATGTTTAAATATCTTTTTTTCTTAGATGTTAGTTGCAACATTTTCAAAGGTGAAAGAAAAAGCCTTGTGGTTTACATTTTCAACATAACAGAAATTCAAAGGAAGCAGAATCTGAAACCACAAATAGATACTTTTATCCCTTTTAATATTTTTTCTTTGCAATCTTGGACTGTTAGCTGCATAAAAATATTACTCACATAATGAAAATAAAAGGTTATCATCTTTAAAATATTATTGCCAAAGCATTTGTTTTCCCTTAGTTTAGACAAAATATAACAAAATATAAAGGAAGATGTCATTTGCAAATGGAAAGTTTATAAAGGTTCATGATTGTATATTCATACTAAATTCATTAATTTAACAACAAAATTTCTTAATATTTAATGATTATTTGATATAATTGTGTCCCAAATCATGTAGACTTAGCAAATGAATTAAAAATGAAAAGTTATATTGGTTTCCCACCTACTTTCAAATAGTTTAAATTACATATTTGTGTAGAAGTGTGGAATTACATATTCCTGGGCTTGGATTCTAGATCTTCTATTTACTAGTTATGTGACAGTTGGCATTTTGCTTATTTTTTATTCCAAGTTTCTTTATTAAAAAAGAACAGACATAATACAATGGCTATGGTGAGAATGAAATAGTGAAATGCATTTAGGAGATTTAGCATGAGAGGCTTGATTAGCTGGTCAGCCTTTATTACTTATTTTAGTTTTTCCTGCATACTGCACAGTTCCTATTCATGATGGCACTAAATGCCCAGTCTCTGAAAAAACTAAGTAAAACTGAAGTTAACTTTACAACAATTTAAGTAAAGTGTATACCTTTCCTTCAGTGACCTAGGTGTTTTCATTGAAAATATGATCTGAATTGTTCATATATTTATAGAACTTTATTTTTTTTTTATTTATTTATTTTTGCGGTACGCGGGCCTCTCATTGTTGTGGCCTCTCCCGTTGCGGAGCACAGGCTCCGGACGCGCAGACTCAGCGGCCATGGCTCACGGGCCCAGCCGCTCTGCGGCATGTGGGATCTTCCCGGACCGGGGCACGAACCCGTGTTCTCTGAATTGGCAGGTGGACTCTCAACCACTGTGCCACCAGGGAAGCCCTATAGAACTTTACTTTTCAACTTGCTAAACATTTGGAATAAAAAGTAATAAAGCGACTCCATTCTGAAGGAGAAACTGCGTGGCCTCTTCACGCAGCTCCCTATGAGCAAGTGAAACTAGACTAAGTGCAAAGGAATAAAAGGACATCAGATAGTCTAGGAGTCTACATGACATGGTGGGACCCCTCGCCCAGGATCTCCCTTGCCTTGCTTATGCCTGACATACGGGATCTAGTCCCCTGACCAGGGATCTAAGCCAGGCCCCCTGCACTGGGAGTGTGGAGTCTTCACCACTGGACCACCAGGGAAGTCCAGAAATTGCTACTCTTAAGAAACATACAGTCTATTGAAGGAATCAGAGTGAAAAAATACACAAAGACATAAATAAATTAAAAATGCAATAACTGGTATGAAGGGAAGTAGAGGGCTGAATTAGACCTACCTTCCATAACATTCTTTAAAAATCAACTTTGAGGAGCCCACCCTCGCTGCCCCAGCCCGCCATGTCCCGGCACTCAGCCGCCATGCCAGAGGCGAGTGCTGTGCTCAGGAAGACGCAATCCCGAGGACACGGCCTATCCGACACCTCCGGCCCAGGGAAATTGGCAGAATCCACGGCAGGAGTGGCCGTAGCTGCCTTGGCTCCTCACTCAGGTCCTTCCCATAGCCTCGGTGACAGCCTGAGCCAGCCACGGGGAAACCTCTTTCGTCCTCCCTCCAAGGCTCGCAGGACATAAGGACAGCAACGGCAACCGAGGACTGGACTGCAGGCAGCAGCAGGATACCCTCAAAATGGCAGAAGAGTAAGATGTGGAGATGACCTTCCTCCCCACAAATATATCAGAAATACATCTACATGTGGAACAACTCGCAGAACACCTACTGAATGCTGGCGGAAGAGCTCAGACTTCCCAAAAGATTTTTTTTTTTTCTCTTTTTGTGAGTGTGTAGGTGTATGCTTCTTTGTGTGATTTTGTCTGTAGAGCTTTGCTTTTTTTTTTTTTTTTGCTTTTTTTTTCTGCGGTACGCGGGCCTCTAATGCTGTGGCCTCTCCCGCTGAGGAGCACAGGCTCCGGACGCGCAGGCTCAGCTGCCATGGCTCACGGGCCCAGCCGCTGAGCGACATGTGGGATTTCCCGGAAAGGGGCACAAACCCATGTCCCCTGCATTGGCAGGCGGACTCCCAACAACTGCGTCACCAGGGAAGCCCATTTTTTTTTTTTTAACATCTTTATTGGAGTATAATTGCTTTACAATGGTGTGTTAGTTTCTGTTTTACAACAAAGTGAAGCAGTTATACATATACGTAGGTTCCCATATCTCTTCCCTCTTGCATCACTCTCCCTCCCACGCTCCTTATCCACCACTCTAGGTGGTCACAAACCACCTAGCTGATCTCCCTGTGCCATGTGGCTACTTCCCACTAGCTCTCTATTTTACGTTTGGTAGTGTATATATGTCCATGCCACTCTCTCACTTTGTCAAAGCTTACCCTTCCCCCTCCCCATATCCTCAAGTCCATTCTCTAGTAGGTCTGTGTCTTTATTCCTGTCTTACCCCTAGGTTATTCATGACATTTTTTTTTTCTTAAATTCCATATATATGTGTTAGCATATGGCATTTGTCTTTCTATTCCTGACTTACTTCACTCTGTATGACAGACTCTAGGTCCATCCACCTCATTACAAATAGCTCAATTTCATTTCTTTTTATTGCTGAGTAATATTCCATTGTATATATGTGCCATATCTTCTTTATCCATTCATCTCTCACTGTATACATAGGTTGCTTCCATGTCCTGGCTATTGTAAATAGAGCTGCAATGAACATTTTGGTACATGACGCTTTTTGAATTATGGTTTTCTAAGGGTATATGCCCAGTAGTGGGATTGCTGGGTCATACGGTAGTTCTATTTGTAGGTTTTTAAGGAAGCTCCATACTGTTCTCTAGAGCGGATGTATCAATTCACATTCCCACCAGCAGTGCAAGAGTGTTCCCTTTTCTCCACATGCTCTCCAGCATTTATTGTTTCTAGATTTTTTGATGATGGCCATTCTGACTGGTGTGAGATGATATCTCATTGTAGTTTTTATTTGCATTTCTCTAATAATTAATGATGTTGAGCATTCTTTCATGTGTTTGTTGGCAATCTGTATATCTTCTTTGGAGAATGTCTATTTAGGTCTTCTGCCCATTTTTGGACTGGGTTGTTTGTTTTTTTCTTATTGAGCTTCATGAGCGGCTTGTAAATTTTGGAAATTAACCCTTTGTCAGTTGCTTCATTTGCAAATATTTTCTCCCATTCTGAGGGTTGTCTTCTGGTCTTCTTTATGGTTTCCTTTGCTGTGCTAAAGATTAGAAGTTTCATTAGGTCCCATTTATTTATTTTTGTTTTTATTTCCATTTCTCCAGGATGTGGGTCAAAAAGGATCTTGCTGTGATTTATGTCTTGTTCTGCCTATGTTTTCCTCTAAGAGTTTGATAGTTTCTGGCCTTACATTTAGGTCTTTAATCCATTTTGAGCTTATTTTTGTGTGTGGTATTAGGGAGTGTTCTAATTTCATACTTTGACATGTACAGGTACATTTTTACACGTACCTGTCCAGTTTTCCCAGCACCACTTATTGAAGAGGCTGTCTTTTCTCCACTGTATATTCTTGCTCCCTGTATCAAAGATAAGGTGACCATATGTACGTGCGTTTATCTCTGGGCTTTCTATCCTGTTCCATTGATCTATATTTCTGTTTTTGTGCCAGTAGCATACTGTCTTGATTACTGTAGCTTTGGAGGATAGTCTGAAGTCAGGGAGCCTGATTCCTCCAGCTCCATTTTTCATTCTCAAGATTGCTTTGGCTATTTGGGGTCTTTTGTGTTTCCATACAAATTGTGAAATTTTTTCTTCTAGTTCTGTAAAAAATACCAGTGGTAGTTTGATAGGGGTTGCATTGAATCTGTAGATTGCTTTGGGTACTAGAGTCATTTTCACAATGTTGATTCTTCAAATCCAAGAACATGGTATATCTCTCCATCTATTTGTATCATCTTTCATCAGTGTCTTATAATTTTCTGCATACAGGTCTTTTGTCTCCTTAGGTAGGTTTTTCCTAAATATTTTATTCTTTTTGTTGCAATGGTAAATGCGAGTGTGTTCTTAATTTCACTTTCAGATTTTTCATCATTAGTGTATTGGAATGCCAGAGATTTCTGTGCATTAGTTTTGTATCCTGCTACTTTACCAAATTCATTGATTAGCTCAAGTAGTTTTCTGGTAGCATCCTTAGGATTCTCTATGTATAGTATCATGTCATCTGCAAACAGTGACAGCATTACTTCTTTTATGATTTGAATTCCTTTTATTTCTTTTTCTTCTCTGATTGCTGTGACTAAAACTTCCAAAACTATGTTGAATAAGAGTGGTGAGAGTGGGCAACCTTGTCTTGTTCCTGATCTTAGTGGAAATGCTTTCAGTTTTTCACCATTGAGATCAATGTTGGCTGTGGGTTTGTCATATATGGCCTTTATTATGTTGATAAAAGTTCCCTCTATGCCTACTTTCTGCAGGGTTTTTATCATAATTGGGTGGTGAAATTTGTAAAAACTTTCTCTGCATCTATTGAGATTATCACATGGTTTTCTCCCTCAATTTGTAAATACAGTGTATCACGTTGATTTGTGTATATTGAAGAATCCTTGCTTTCCTGGAATAAACCCCAATTGATCATGGTGTATGATCCTTTTAATGTGCTGTTGGATTCTGTTTGCTAGTATTTTGTTGAGGATTTTTGCATGAATGTTCATCAGTGATATTGGCCTGTAGTTTTCTTTTTTTGTGAAATCTTTGTCCAGTTTTGGTATCAGGGTGATGTTGGCCTCATAGAATGAGTTTGGGAGTGTCCTCCCTCTGCTATATTTTGGAAGATTTTGAGAAAGATAGGTGTAGCTCTTCTCTAAATGTTTGATAGAATTCACCTGTGAAGCCATCTGGTCCTGGGCTTTTGTTTGTTGGAAGATTTTTAATCACAGTTTCAATTTCAGTGCTTCTGATTGGTCCGTTTTTATTTTCTATTTCTTCCTGGTTCAGTCTCAGCACATTGTGCTTTTCTAAGAATGTGTCCATTTCTTCCAGGTTGTCCATTTTATTGGCATAGAGTTGCTTGTAGTAATATCTCATGATCTTTTGTATTTCTGCAGTGTCTGCTGTTACTTCTCCTTTTTCATTTCTAATTCTATTGATTTGAGTCTTCTCCCTTTTTCTCTACATGTGTCTGGCTAATGGTTTGTCAATTTTGTTTTTCTTCTCAAAGAACCAACTTTCAGTTTTATTGATCTTTGCTATCGTTTCCTTCATTTCTTTTTCATTTATTTCTGATCTGATTTTTATGATTTCTTTCCTTCTGCTAAATTTGGGGGTTTTGTTCTTCTTTCTCTAATTGCTCTGGGTTCAAGGTTAGGTTGTTTATTTTAAATATTTCCTGTTTCTTAAGGTAGGATTGTATTGCTATAAAATTCCCTCTTAGAACTGCTTTTGCTGCATCCCATAGGTTTTGGGTCATCATATCTCCATTGTCATTTGTTACTAGGTAGTTTTTGATTTCCTCTTTGATTTCTTCAGTGATCACTTCGTTATTAAGTAGTGTATTTGGGCTTCCCTGGTGGCACAGTGGTTGAGAGTCCACCTGCCAGTGCTTGTTACATAGGTTCGTGCCCCGAACCGGGAAGATTCCACATGCCGTGGAGTGCCTAGGCCCATGAGCCATGGCCACTGAACCTGCAAGTCTGGAGCCTGTGCTCCACAATGGAGAGGCCACAACAGTGAGAGAGGCTCACATACCACAAAAAAAAAAAAAAAAAAGTAGTGTATTATTTAGCCTCCATATGTTTGTATTACACATCTTTTCCTTTAATTGATATCTTGTATCATAGCATTGTGGTCGGAAAAGTTACTTGATATGATTTCTATTTTTTAAATTTACCAAGGCTAGATTTGTGACCTAAGATATGATCTATCCTGGACAATGTTCCATGAGCACTTGAGAAAAATGTATATTCTGTTGTTTTTGGATGGAGTGTCCTATAAATATCAATTACGTCCATCTTGTTTAATGTATCATTTAAAGCTTGTGTTTCCTTATTTATTTTCATTTTGGATGATCTGTCCATTGGTGAAAGTGGGATGTTAGAGACCCCTACTATGATTGTGTAACTATTGATTTCCCCTTTTATGGCTGTTAGTATGTGCCTTATGTATTGAGGTGCTCCTATGTAGGGTGCATAAATATTTACAATTGTTATATCTTCTCCTTGGAGCGATCCCATGATCATTATGTAGTGTCCTTCTTTGTCTCTTGTAATAGTCTCTATTTTCAAGTCCATTTTGTGTGATATGAGAACTGCTACTACAGCTTTCTTCTGATTTCCATTTGCATGGAATATCTTTTCCAGCCCCTCACTTTCAGTCTGTATGTGTCCCTAGGTCTGAATTGGGTCTGTTGTAGACAGCATATATATGGGTCTTGTTTTTGTATCCATTCAGGCAGTCTGTGTCTTTAAGTGGGAGCATTTAGTCCATTTACATTTGAGGTAATTATGGATATGTATGTTCCTATTCACATTTACTTGTTTTGGGTTTCCTATTGTAGGTCTTTTCCTTCTCTTGTGTTTCTTGCCTAGAGAAGTTCCTTTAGCATTTGTTGTAGAGCTGGTTTGGTGGTGCTGAACTCTCTCAGCTTTTGCTCACCTGTAAAGATTTTAATTTCTCCATCAAATATGAATGAGATCCTTGCTGGGTAGAGTAATCTTGGTTGTAGGCTGTTCCCCTTCATCACTTTAAATATGTCCTGCCACACCCTTCTGGCTTGCAGAGTTTCTGCTGAAAGATCAGCTGTTAACCTTATGGGGATTCCCTTGTGTGTTATTTGTTGTTTTTCCCTTGCTGCTTTTAATATGTTTTCTTAGTATTTAATTTTTGATAGTTTGAGTAATATGTGTCTTGGCATGTTTCTCCTTGGATTTGTCCTGTATGGGACTCTCTGTGCTTCCTGGACTTGATTAACTATTTCCTTTCCCATATTAGGGAAGTTTTCAACTATAATCTCTTCAAATATTTTCTCAGTCCCTTTCTTTTTCTCTTCTTCTTCTGGAACCCCTATAATTTAAAAGTTGTTGCACTTAATATTGTCCCAGAGGTTTCTGAGACTGTCCTCAGTTCTTTTCATTCTTTTTTCTTTATTCTGATCTGCAGTAGCTATTTCAACTATTTTATCTTCCAGGTCACTTATCCGTTCTTCTGCCTCAGTTATTCTGCTATTGATCCCTTGTAGAGTATTTTTAATTATGTTTATTGTGTTGTTCATCATTGCTTGTTTCCTCTTTAGTTCTTTTTGCATTTTCTCTATTCTACTTCCAAGGTTTTGGATCATCTTTACTATCATTATTCTGAATTCTTTTTCAGGTAGACTGCCTATTTCGTCTTCATTTGTTGGGTCCTGTGAGTTTTTACCTTGCTCCTTCATCTGCTGTTTGTTTTTCTGTCTTCCCATTTTGCTTATCTTACTGTGTTTGGGGTCTCCTTTTTGCAGGCTGCACGTTCGTAGTTCCCGTTGTTTTTGGTGTCTGTCCCTAGTGGCTAAGGTTGGTACAGTGGGTTGTGTAGGTTTTCTGGTGGAGGGGACTAGTGCCTGTGTTCTGGTGGATGAGGCTGGATCTTGTCTTTCTGGTGGCCAGGTCCACATCTGGTGGTGTGTTTTGGGGTGTCTGTAGTCTTATTATGATTTTAGGCAGCCTCTCTGCTAATGGATGGGGTTGTGTTCCTGTCTTGCTAGTTGTTTGGTATAGGGTGACCAGCACTCTAGCTTGCTGGTCGTTGAATGAAGCTGGGTCTTGACGTTGAGATGGAGATGTCTGGGAGATTTTTGGCATTTGATATTACATGGAGCTGGAAGGTCTCTTGTGGACTAGTGTCCTGATGTTGGCTCTCCCACCTCAGAGGCACAGCACTGACTCCTGGCTAGAGCAGAAAGAGCCTTTCATCCACATGGCTCAGAATGAAAGGGAGAAAAAATAGAAAGAAAGAAAGAAGGAAGGAAGGAAGGAAGGAAAGAAAGAAAGAAAAAGGATAAAATAAAGTAGGATAAAATAAAATAAAGTTATTAAAATAAGAAAGAATTAAGAAAAGAATATTTTTAAGTAAAACAAACAAACAAACAAAATCAGACTGTTAGAACCCTAGGACAAACGGTGAAAGCAAAGCTATACAGACAAAATCACACACAGAACCATACACATACGCACTCACAAAAGGAGGAAAAGGGGACAAAATAATATATCTTGCTCCCAAAGTCCACCTCCTCAATTTGGGATGATTCTTTTTCTATTCAGGTATTCCACAGATGCAGGGCACATTAAGTTGATTGTGGAGATTTAATCTACTGCTCCTGAGGCTGCTGGGAGAAATTTCCCTTTCTCTTCTTTGTTCACACAGTTCCTGAGGTTCATCTTTGGATTTGGCCCCACCTCTGTGTGTAGGTTGCCTGAGGGTGTCTGTTCTTCACTCAGACAGGACGGGGTTAAAGGAGCCACTGATTCGGGGGCTTTGGCTCACTCAGGCCGGGGGAAGGGAGGGGTACGGATGAAGGGTGAGCCTGCAGCGGCAGAGGCCGGCATGATGTTGCACCAGCCTGGGGTGCACAGTGCGTTCTCCCGGGGAAGTTGTCTCTGGATCCCGGGACCATGGCAGTGGTGGGCTGCACAGGCTCCCGGGAGGGGCGTTGTGGATAATGACCTGTACTTGCATACAGGCTTCTTGGTGGCTGCAGTAGCCTTAGCGTCTCATGCCCGTCTCTGGGGTCTGCGCTGATAGCCGTGGCTTGTGCCCATCTCAGGAGCTCCTTTAAGCAGCGCGCTTAATCCCCTCTCCCCGCGCACCAGGAAACAAAGAAGGAAGAAAAAGTCTCTTGCCTCTTAGGCAGGTCGACTTTTCCCCGGACTCCCTCCTGGCTAGCCGTGGTACCCTAACCCCTTCAGGCTGTGCTCACACCGCTAGTCCTCTCCTGGCATCCGACCAAAGTCCAAGCCTCAGCTTCCAGCCACCGCCCTCCCCAGCGGGTGAGCAGACAAGCCTCTCAGGCTGGTGAGTACTGGTCGGCACCGATCCTCTGTGTGGGAATCTCTCCACTTTGCCCTCCGCACCCCTGCTGCTGTGCTCTCCTCTGCAGCTCCGAAGCTTCCCCCTTACGCCATCCACTGTCTCTGCCTGCAAAGGGCCTTCCTAGTTGTGGAAACCTTTCCTCCTTCACAGCTCCCTCCCACTGGTGCGGGTCCCGTCCCTATACTTTTGTCTCTGTTTTTTCTTTTTTCTTTTGCCCTACCCTGGTACGTGGAGAGTTTCTTGCCTTTTGGGAGGTCCGAGGTCTTCTGCCAGCGTTCAGTGGGTGTTCTATGGGAGCAGTTCCACGTGTAGATATATTTCTGATGTATACGATGCAGCCGCTGAGGAGGGAAGGATGGAAGCAGGTCCAGAATTGGCTGGCTAGACCTTCCCGTGGGAGCCATGGGAGAGGGCGCCTGGTGTCCCGCATCAGCCGCCCAGATGTGGGACAGAAGGTGGAGAGTTCAGGGACCTGGAAGCTTTTCCAGCGACCCCTGCGGTGCCCGGCCTTCTCTCTTCTGCTCCCCACCCTGCTAGCCACTGGGCTAACGCCGTGGCAGGAGGAGCTGCCAGGCCGCTTCTCGCTCCTGCTCAGGGCAGCTCTGGCACTGCCCGGCCAACCCTCAGAGGGACGCCTGCCCCGGGAAGAGAACGTTGGCGCTGGTCAGAGTGTGCCCAGGCCCTTGAGTACTGTCGTCTCCGCAGCCCAATCCGTGGCCTCAGCGGGATGCCAGTTTCCCGGGTTCCTCTCTAACCCCGACTGAGCCACTCCAGCTGGGGCGAGCAGGGGATCCTGCCAGCAAGGGGAGAATGGAGGGGGGTCGAGACCCGGCCGAGAACACTCACGGAAAAGGTGCCGGTGGCCTGCCGGACACCCCTCCCCCCAGAAGACCCTCCTATAGCTTTGCGTTTATCATTTGTCCTAGGGTTCTTTCTGTCAGTGGTCTTTTTTTTTTTTTTGCAGTACGCGGGCCGCTCACCGTTGTGGCCTCTCCTGCAGTGGAGCCATGGCTCATGGGCCCAGCCGCTCCGCGGCACGTGGGATCCTCCCTGACCCGGGGCACGAACCCGTGTCCCCTGCATCAGCAGGCAGACTCTCAACCACTGCACTACCAGGGAAGCCCCCGTCAGTGGTCTTTTTTGTTTTCTTTTAGTATAGTTTTTAGTGATTGTTATCATTGATGGATTTGTTTTTTGGTTTGGTTGGTATCTTCTTTCTTTCCTTTTTTTTTATTACTTTTTAATGTTTTAATTTTTAATAATTTTTTGTATTTTATTTTAATAACTTTTATTTTATTATTATTTTTTTTCTTTCTTTCTTTCTTTCCTTTTTTCCTTTTCTGAGCCATGTGGCTGACAGGGTCTTGGTGCTCTGGCTGGGTGTCAGGCCTGTATCTCTGAGGTGGGAGAGATGAGTTCAGGATATTGGTCCACCAGAGACCTCTGGCTCTACATAATATCAAGCAAAAAAAGGGCTACCAGAGATCTGCATCTAAATGCTAAGGCCCAGCTCTACTCAATGACCAGCAAGCTACAGTGCTGGAAAACCTATGCCAAGCGAGTAGCAAGACAGGAACACAACTCCACTCATTAGCAGAGAGGCTGTCTAAAATCAAAATAAGGTCACAGACACCACAAAACACACCACTGGAAATGGTCTTGCCCAACAAAAAAAAAATATCCAGCCTCATACACTAGAACACAGGCACCAGTCCCCTCCACCAGGAAACCTTCACAACCCCCTGAAACAACATTAGACACTGGGGGCAGACGCCAAAAACAATGGGAAATACGAACCTGCAGCCTGCAAAAAGGAGACACCAAACACAGTAAGTTAAGCAAAATGAGAAGACAGAGAAACACACAGCAGATGAAGGAGCAAGGTAAAAAATCACCAGACAAAACAAATGAAGAGGAAACAGGCAGTATGCCTGAAAAAGAATTCAGAGTAATGAGTGTAAAGGTGATCCAAAATCTTGGAAATAGAATGGAGAAAATACAAGAAATGTATAACAAAGACCTAGAACAACTAAAGAGAATAAAAACAATGATGAACAACACAATAAATGAAATTTAAAATTCTCTAGAAGGAATGAATAGCAGAATAACTGAGGCAGAAAAACAGATAAGTGATCTGGAAGATAAAATAGTGGAAATAACTACCACAGAGCAGAGTAAAGAAAAAAGAATGAAAAGAATTGAGGACAGTCACAGAGACCTCTGGAACAACAATAAACACTCCAAGATTCTAATTTAAACGGTCCCAGAAGAAGAAGAGCAAAAGAAAAGGACTGAGAAAATATTTCAAATATTATAGTTGAAAGCTTCCCTAATATGGGAAAGGAAATACTCAATCAAGTCCAGGAAGGGCAGAGAGTCCCACACAGAAAAATCCAAGGAGAAACAAGCCAAGACACATATTAATCAAACTATCAAAAATTAAATACAAAGATAAAATAGTAAAAGCAGCAAGGGAAAAACAACAAATCACACACAAGGGAATCCCCATAAGGTTAACAGCTGATTTTTCAGCAGAAACTCAGTAAGCAAGAAGGGAGTGACAGGACATATTTAAAGTGATGAAAAGGAAAAACCTACACCCAGTTTACTCTACCGAAAAGGGTCTCATTCAGATTTAATGGAGAAATTCAAACTTTTACAGACAAGCAAAAGCTAAGAGAATTCAGCACCACCAAACCAGCTTTACAACAAATGTTACAGGAACTTCTCTAGGCAGGAAACACAAGAGAAGGAAAAGACCTACAATAACAAACCCAAATCAATTAAGAAAATGGTAATAGGAACATACGTATTGATAACTCCCTTAAATGTAAATGCATTAGATGTTCCACCAGAAGACATAGATTGGCTGAATGGATACAAAAACAAGACCTGTATATATGCTGTCTAGAAGAGACCCAGTTCAGACCTAGTCACATACACAGACTGAAAGTGAGAGGATGGAAAAAGATATTCCATGCAACTGAAAACCAAAGAAAAAGCTGGAGTAGCATTTCTCATACCAGACAAAATAGACTTTAAAATAAAGACTATTACAAGAGACAAAGAAGGACATTACATAATGATCAAGGTATTAATCCAAGAAGAAGATATAACAATTTTAAATATTTATGCACCCAACATAGGAGCACCTCAATACATAAGGCAAATGCTAACAGCCATAAAAATGGAAATCAACAGTAACACAATCATAGTAGGGGACTTTAACACCCCACTTTCACCAATAGATAGATCATTCAAAATGAAAATACATAAGGAAACACAAGCTTCAAATGATACATTAAACAAGATGGACTTAATTGATATTTATGGCACATTCCACCCAGAAACAGCAAATTACACTTTCTTCTCAAGTGCTCATAGAACATTCTCCAGAATAGATCATATCTTGGGAAATAAGTCAAGCTCTGGTAAATTTCAGAAAATTGCAATCATATCAAGTATATTTTGATCACAATGCTATGAGACTAGATATCAATTATAGGAAAAAATATGTAAAAAATAAAAATACATGGAGCCTAAACAATACACTTCTAAAGAACCAAGAGATCACTGAAGAAATCAAAGAGGCAATTTAAAAATACCTGGAAACAAATGACAATTAAAACATGAAGAACCAAAACCTATGGGATGCAGCAAAAGCAGTTCTAAGAGGGAAGTTTATAGCAGTACAATCCTACCTCAATATACAAGAAAAATCTTAAACAACCTAACCTTACACCTAAAGCAATTAGAGAAAAAAGGACAAAAAAACCCTCTAAAGTTAGCAGAAAAAAAAGAAATCAAAAAGATCAAATCAGAAATAAATGAAAAAAAATGAAGGGAACAATAGCAAAGAGCAATAAAACGAAAAGCTGGTTCATTGAGAAGATAAACAAAATTGATAAACCATTAGCCAGACTCATCAAGAAAAAAAGGGAGAAGACTCAAATCAATAGATTTAGAAATGAGAAAGAAGTAACAACTGACACTGCAGAAACACAAAGAATCATGAGACATTACTACAAGAAACTACATGCCAATAAAATGGACAACATGGAAGAAATGGACAAATTCTTAGAAAAGCACAACCTTCTGAGAGTGTACCAAGAAGAAATAGAAAATATAAACAGGAGCTTCCCTGGTGGTACAGTGGTTGAGAGTCCGCCTGCTGATGCAGGGGACATGGGTTCGTGCCCCACTCTGGGAAGGTCCCACATGCCACAGAGCGGCCCGTGAGCCATGGCTGCTGAGCCTGTGCATCCGGAACCTGTGCTCCACAATGGGAGAGGCCACAACAGTGAGAGGCACATGTACCATAAAAAAAAAAAAAAAAGAAAATACAAACAGACCAGTCACAAGCCCTGAAAGTGAAACTCTGATTAATAATCTTCCAACAAACAAAAGCCCAGGAACATATGGCTTCACAGGTGATTTCTATCAAACATTTAGAGAAGACCTAACACATATCCTTCTCAGACTCTTCCAATATATAGCAGAGGGAGGAACACCTTAAACTTATTCTATTAGGCCACCATCACCCTGATAACAAAACCAGAGAAAGAGCCACAAAAAAAGAAAACTACAGGCCAATATCACTGATGAACATAGATGCAAAAATCCTCAACAAAATATTAGCCAACAACACACTAAAAGGATCATACACCATGATCAAATGGGGTTTATCCCAGGAATCCAAGGATTCTTCAATATACACAAATCATTCAATGCGATACACCATGACAACAAATTGAAGGAGAAAACCATATGATCATCTCAATAGATGCAGAAAAAGCTTTCAACAATATTCAACACCCATTTACGATAAAAACCCTCCAGAAAGTAGGCATAGAGGGAACTTACCTTAACATAATAAAGGCCATATATGAACAAACCCACAGCCAAGATCATTCTTAATCGTGAAAAACTGAAACCATTTCCACCAAAATCAGGAACAAGAGAAGGTTGGCCACACTCACCACTATTATTCAACATAGTTTTGGAAGTTTTAGCCATAGCAATCAGAGAAGTACAAGAAATAAAAGGAATCTAAATCAGAAAAGAAGGAATAAAACTGTCACTGTTTGAAGATGACATGGTACTATACATAGAGAATCCTAAAGTTGCTACCAGAAGACTACTAGAGCTAGTCAATGAATTTGGTAAAGTAGCAACATTAAAAATTAATGCACAGAAATCTCTTGCATTCCTATACACTAATGATGAAAAAATCTAAAAGATAAATTAAGGAAACACTCCCATTTACCTTTTGCAAAAAAGAATAAAATACTGAGGAATAAACCTATCTAAGGAGACAAAAGACCTGCATGCAGAAAACTGTAAGACATTGATGAAGGAAATTAAAAGTGATACAAACAGATGGAGAGGTAGGTATACCATATTCTTGGATTGGAAGAATCAACATTGTGAAAATGAGTATACTACCCAAAGCTATCTACAGATTCAATGCAATCCCTCACAAACTACCAATTGCATTTTTCACAGAACTGGAACAAAACATTTCACAATTTGTATGGAAACACAAAAGACCCCATTTAGCCAAAGCAACGTTGAGAAAGAAAAACGGAGCTGGAAGAAACAGGCTCCCTGACCTCAGGCTATACTACAAAGCTACAGTAATCAAGACAGTATGGTACTGACACAAGAACAGAAATATAGATCAATGGAACAGGATAGAAAGCCTAAAGATATACCCACACACATACTATCACCTTATTTTTGATAAAGAAGGCAAGAATATACAATGGACAAAAGACATCCTCTTCAATAAGTGGTGTTGGGAAAACTGAACAGCTACATTTAAAAGAATGAAATTAGAGCATTCCCTAACACCATACACAAAAATAAACTCAAAACGGAGTAAAGACCTAAATGTAAGGCCAGAAACTATCAAACTCTTAGAGGAAAACATAGACAGAACACTCTATGACATAAATCACAGCAAGATCCTTTTTGACCCACCTCCTAGAGAAATGGAAATAAAAACAAATATAAACAAATGGGACCTAATGAAACTTAAAAGCTTTTGCACAGCAAAGGAAAACATAAACAAGACATAAAGACACCCCTCAGAATGGGAGAAAATATTTACAAATGAAGCAACTGACCAAGTATTAAACTCTGAAATTTGTAATCAGCTCATGCAGCTCAATATCAAAAAAGCGAACAACCCAATTCAAAAATGGGAAGAATACTTAAACAGACATTTCTCCAAAGAAGATATACAGATTGCCAACAAACACGTGAAATAATGCTCAACAACACTAATCATTAGAGAACTGCCAGTCAAAACCACAATGAGGTATCACTTCACACTGGTCAGAATGGCCATCATCAAAAAATCTACAAAGAGTAAATGCTGGAGAGGGTGTGGAGAAAAGGGAACCCTCTTGCACTGTTGGTGGGAATGTAAATTGATACAGCCACTATGGAGAACAGTATGGAGGTTCCTTAAAAAACTAAAAATAGAACTAACATATGACCCAGCAAACTCATTACTGAGCATATACCCTGAGAAAACCATAATTCAAAAAGTGTTGTGTACCACAATGTTCATTGCAGCACTATTTAGAGTAGCCGGAAATGGAAGCAACCTAAGTGTCCATCGACAGATGAATGGATAAAGAAGATGTGGCACATATATACAATGGAATATTACTAAGCCATAAAAAGGAACGAAATTGAGTTATTTGTAGTGAAGTGGATGGACCTAGAGTCTGTCATACAGAGTGAAGTCAGAAAAAGAAAAACAAACACCGTATGCTAACACATATATATGGCATCTTAAAAAAAATGGTTCTGAAGAGCCTAAGGGCAGGACAGGAATAAAGACGCAGACGTAGAGAATTGACTTGAGGACACGGGGAGTGAGAAGTGTAAGCCGGGACATAGTGAGAGAGTGCCATTGACATATATACACTACCAAATGTAAAATAGATAACTAGTGGGAAGCAGCTGCATAGCACACAGAGATCAGCTCTGTGCTCTGTGACCACCTAGAGTGGTGGGATAGGGACGGTGGGAGGGAGACACCATAGGGAGGGGATATGGGGATATATATGTGCGTATAGCTGATTCACTTTGTTATACAGCACACAGTAACACAACATTGTAAAACAATTATACTCCAATAAAGATGTTAACATTTTTCTTTAAAAAAAATGGAAGAATTAAGAATTGGTTAAATATCCATTATTTTCAAACATTTCAGACAAGTTTTATCTGCAAAACCTACAAAAGACAAATTGAGGCTATGTAAGCACAAAACACATAGCCATTAAGTAAAAGAGTTTTTTGAAAAAAATAAATTTGGAGTCCTTTTTTTTTTTTTTTTTTTTTTTTGCGGTACACGGGCCTCTCACTGTTGTGGCCTCTCCCGTTGCGGAGCACAGGCTCCGGATGCGCAGGCTCAGCGGCCATGGCTCATGGGCCTAGCCACTCTGCGGCATGTGGGATCTTCCTGGAGCGGGGCACGAACCCGTGTCCCCTGCATCGGCAGGCGGATTCTCAACCACTGCGCCACCAGGGAAGCCCCATATTTTATTTTTGAACCCAGATTTTTACCTTAAGTTCAGAAAATAGAGTCTATGATCCTTAGAAAAACTTGTACTGGCAGCCATATATCTTTCAAGGCAATACTAACCATGACACTAAGTGCTGTAGTATTTGGCAAGATATACAGTAAAAGTGATTGCTTAATGACAACTTTAAAGTGAAAGATTTCTTGCCTAATTAAAAGCGTGATAATTAATGGTATTCATATTGAACTCTCTGGAGTTCTTATCCACTTTGAGTTACAAATCAAAATCTAAGAACGTGCTATGCTTGTGTGTGTGTCTTCAAGACTAGAGCCAGGGCTTCCCTGGTGGCGCAGTGGTTGAGTCTGCCTGCCAGTGCAGGGGACGCGGGTTCGGGCCCTGGTCTGGGAGGATCCCACATGCCGCGGAGCGGCTGGGCCCGTGAGCCACAATTGCTGAGCCTGCGCGTCTGGAGCCTGTGCTCCTCGACGGGAGAGGCCGTGATAGTGAGAGGCCTGTGCACCGCAATGAAGAGTGGCCCCCACTTGCCACAACTGGAGAAGGCCCTCTCACAGAAACGAAGACCCAACACAGCAAAAATAAATTAATTAATTAATAAACTCCTACCCCCAACATCTGAAAAAAAAAAAAAGATCCTTTAAAAAAAAAAAAAAAAAGACTAGAGCCAGTTAGTGATATATGATTTATTCAACTATATCTTACCTAAATTTATGAAATTATTTTGGAATTATGTGACACATAGAGTTGTATATGTGATACCTAAAGCTACCTTCAGATATGGTCCTTAGCCCAGGCCCAAGAACTAAATGATGCTCTTGCTACCTTCATGATTGAATATTGACTAGTGACTTGGTAAGGCCATCAGTGTTGTTAAGAGAGTTAATTCTGACAATTTATGCTAAAGTGAAATTAACATACAGATAAAAACTCCTGGCCTCATACACATGAATACACATAGCCTACATGTACTATCACGGGGTAAGGCATTCTAACTCCACACAGACTTCTGAATATTTATTGCCTTAATATGATTGATATTCTTTTTCAAGATTTCTTTTAGTTTTACTTTAACTTAGTTGTATTTGTAAAAAGTCATCATGAAGTATCAGTTTAAGTTATTGGAAGCAAAATGGTAGATAATGTCAGTAGTGACCGGAGGAAGTCATATCACAATAGTGGCATCATTCTACAGATACGGAAAATTGTGCTAACATACAGGATGAGTCCAAGGAAATCAGCTGCAGCAGAGAGGAAAACATGGTCCAGGTATTTAAAGAGTTTAGAATATTGGCAGTCTAAGTTATTCACATTGGAACTTGGATAATCCTGCTGCCCAGGGAGAGAGTTTTTCATCCTCTGACTTGCTTTATATTATCTGCTAGTTGTGGGTGTCTGTGAGCATGAAGCTGTTGACCATAAGCAGATGAAAATGTGGTTTAATCTTATCCTAAACAAGGCAGGGGTAAGGTGACAAGATTACAATCTAGGGTCAGGGTGGGAGCAGTACCTTACCATTGTAGTTCTCACACATGCCCAGTTAATAGGCTTCCCCAAATTGACAATCTAATGTGCATTTTAAATTGAGGGGCTTATGTCATCACATGATTCCATATCAAAGGAAGAAATTTTGAGTGAAAATGTATCTACATATTAATAATAATTATGAAGATTAAAGCTGAGTCTTCTGAAATATGTAACAGTGAATAACAACACAAAGTATGTACTTATTAGAGCAAATGTATTTAGCAAAAGGAAAGACAGGTTTAATGTTGGTAAGAGCACATATACTTTTTGTTATAAAATGTGTCTAAGACTATGGAAAGAAAACTTTTGTTTCTGTGCTGTTAAGAAAACCATATTTAGAGTGGAATAGGGAAAGGAAAAATACCAGATACATTTATGTGCCCCAAAGAGTTTCTGTTTTCTAGAAACCTCAGAGATCATAATGATCCATAGCACCTCAAATATGTTTCAAAATACTTTCATTTGTTTTTTCACTAGTGTCCATTAATATAAGACACCTCTGCTTTGTGTTTACTCTAGAAGCTTATATAGATGATGAGTTTGGGTCTTAAAGGCCAGAGATATAAGCACTTGAAGCAGGTTTTACTTTGTTTTAAGCTCCTTATATATAGCAGGCAGGTAAGAAGTTTTGCAAGATTAATGGACAAAGTTTCTGTGATTTTTTTACTATCATCAATGACATTGTTATCTCTAAAACTAAGCTAAATCTCCTAATTTTAAGATTTGATACCAATGTCATTCCAACTTGCCATCGCAAACTTACTTTATTGCCTACTCAAATTAATCTACCTCTTTTCTCTCAAAACATGGTTGCATCTTTCTTGTTAGTGTGATTTTATTTCACTTACATCTCAAAAACCGT
The DNA here is from genome assembly GCF_000442215.2 of Lipotes vexillifer. Classification (NCBI taxonomy): domain Eukaryota; kingdom Metazoa; phylum Chordata; class Mammalia; order Artiodactyla; family Lipotidae; genus Lipotes; species Lipotes vexillifer. The sequence goes on along the minus strand of NW_006784958.1, from coordinate 159,360 downwards.
ATTTGAAACACATGCTTGTAATTATTATACACTGTACCTTATCTTCTTTTTGTCCAAAATGAGAGTTGTCTTTTTTACCTTTGCATTTCTAGCCTTGCAAGGGAAATTTTTTTAAAAAGTGTAGACTCTCAATTATACTTTTACCTAAATTGCAAAATACATTCCTAAAATTTAATTAGAAAAACAGTATATTTTATTTAAAGTTAATAAACTAAATGTAAACTATTTTGTTTAAATTTTGAAAAGTGTACCATATATAATATATGAAGATCACCCTTTTTTCCCTAAGTATTGGACAAAACAGTTGAAATTGTATTGTTGTACTGGTTGGTTTACCAATAAAACAACAATGGTAGCTCATGAGTTAGAACATGAATTTTTAAAAATAGAGTGAAAAAGTGGTCTCAGAGTTAGTTCCCAACAAAAAAGATTTTAAAATAGATTTATATGTTTTAAAGTGTATAATGAAATAAAAAATCTTGACAGTAATCTAAAGAATAATAATAAATGACCATTAAAGAGCTTACCATGTTGCATAAGCCTGACATTAATTTACCTATTTAATGCTTAAAATTATATAAGTCCTCTTACATATCATAAGAAGAGGGTAGCACATTACTTGTTTTTCCTCCCACTCTGAGGGATCAGCCAGATTTCAGAAAACAACAGAAGGGGACACTGACAACTTTTTGAATCAGCCATTGCTCAAGAATACTATTCGAACACTTAACATTCAAAACTCTGAAATTAAACTTTTGTCCCATCAATTATGGTCAGTGAATGGAGAGAAATAATTATTTTATTTTTTTCAGTGTAAGTATTAAGTTTAAATTCCTACTTTCCTTCATCTTGTACTGATAGTGAATATGAACTTACATATGTGAGGTTGTTTAGGATTATGGAATTTAAGGGTAAAACTGACAGCAGTCCATATACTTAATTATACTATCACCCTATTGTGGACAAGTCTCCATGCATTCCACCCATTATACTTGAAGAACTATTTCCAACTTTCTTACACACTTTAACTGGCTTAAAATTGACACTTTGCTAGTATATTCTAGTGGTTAAAAGCATAAATTTCTGTCAAACTGATCTTTATTAAGATCTTAGTCCTTCCACTTACTAAATACCCCTTGGACGGATACTGCAACCATTCTAAGCTCTGGTTTCCTCAACTGTAAGATGGGGGACAATAATTTCATTTACCTAAGAAGAATTTTGTGAGGATATAAACAGAACTTGGTTGTAAATCAATTTGAAAATTCCAGATATTAACTCATCGATACTTACATTAAATTGCAGAAAAGGGGAATTGGCTTAGAAGTGTAATGCACCAGAAAAGCCTAGAAGCTCTGTAAATGTGGAAGCACTTTTTATAGAGTTATATCTGATAAAAGATAGCAAAAATTGAAATATATAGACAAATGGGAAGAATGCCATAATGTCTGATGAAAAAATCTTTTACTGTCAGATTCTAAGGAGAGCAATTATTAACACATTGGTGCCTTTTCCCAAGACTTGCAGAAACAATTATTTATAGTTGAAACTGAATAGGAACTCATATTCTTCCTCATCTACCTATTTTTAGGGAGAGACTTGGCTGTTTCCAAAGCAGCCATATCCAGGTGGGTGCAGATGTGTGTTCTGATTATTGACGCTGGTACTTTATCAGTTGTTAGGTGTTTTGAATATCAGTGCTTGGTAGATAGAGGGAATTAAGATAATTATTTCATTTTGTTTTACGTTTGAAAAGGGGAAATATACATGTCATAAGCATCTTAGGATAAATATCCTAACATAATCAGATACCCAAATATGAATATATGTGAAGAAAACAAAACAATAGAATAGAACATGTCATATATGCTTCAGGATTGAAAAGTGTAAGACATTTTTAAACATGCAAACATTTATCTCTTTGCAATTAATGGAGAGACAAATTTTTTTTAAAAAGAATAAAATTCAAACTTGGTTATTTTTACCATGTTCTTCAGTAATTACTACAAGGAAATTTATTGCAAAAATCTAATCTGGACTTTAAAACCTTAATTCAACCTAGTCTTATTGGAAATTATGCCAATTAATACCTGTTCTACATTCAAATTGCTGCATTCAAATTGCCTAAATGTCTAGCTGGAACTTTTAATTTTAGTAACATTCAGCTAATATGGATTTTCCTTTACTTCCATTTGCTAATATACAGACTCCTATAAATCATAGGATTTTGGAGCTGAAATAAATTTTATAGGTGGATCCTCTAGTCCAGTCTACTTACTATATAAATGAATAAACTGGTAGCAAGGATATTTTAATGACTTGGTCAAAATTACAGTATAGTTGGAAGACAAAATAAAGTTATAGTTTTTATCTTTTCACTAGTAAAGCAGAGAAGGATTAAAAAAATCAAAAGGTGTCTACAAAATTTCTATGTGTGAGTTGTTTCCTTTTTTATTTGTGTTTACTCAGTTGATAGAGATGGCTTTACTATGCCAGACATAATAACTGGATGAAAGAAGAAAGACTGATTATCTGTATTTAGATTCATGACTAGAGAAAGGAGAGAACTTAGAGATAAATTACTTATCAACAGTATGCAGATAGACTTTGTGTCCTCTCATCTTAACACCATTTTCTAGTGCCTTTTAGACAGTATATTCCCATACCCCTGAATACACCTTATGAAGATTTGTTCATACTGAAGTGCTCCTTTCACCCAAAGTATACAAAGTGTAAGATTAAGTAGATCCATTCCAGACCTGGAGATTCAAGAAGGCCAGTGTATTAGTAAATATCGTTTGGCTGCTTTCAGCAGAGACTTCAAATAATAGCAAATTAAACAAGACAGAACTCTATTTCTCTCATGTTTCAGTGAAACAGGAAAGGAGATAAATGTAAAACAAAAATTTCTGTGTAGACAAGAAGGGAAGAGATTCTTCAAACAAATGGGAGGATTGGTCTTTAAAGAAATAGACTCTTGAACCATCATAGCAGGAGAAAAGATAGAACACGTAGGTAAAGAAGCAAATAGACTGGTCATTCTGGCAGTGGGACCATAAGGCTGGGAGTTCACAGATTATTCCTTTATTAATTTGAAAATAAGCTGGGGATGGGGTCATTAGTAGAGCAAAGATTCAGTTATGTATACATAGGGGAGCTTGTGGTTTAGAGCAGATGCTTCATTACAACATAGAAAGTGCATAAGGTACAGAAGCCAATAAATAGTGGACACAGTGTAAGATTCTGATATGTGGGTGCATCTTGGAAGATTGTCAGAATCTGCAGAAGCTAAAGATGTTTGAATAAAATGGTGGTTGTTGTTATGTGTTCATCCATACCATGACTGTTTATTTCTTTCCCTTATCAGACTGTGAACTCATCAGAAGAGCTTATCTCAATTCTGTATCTTAAGCATTTCATGTAGATGATATTGATTAAAAATTTTTGAGTGGATGAATAAAGTACATTATTAAAAATGTGAGATAATCATGTTTTGTCATGTATATGACACTGCTAAATACAGCTTTCTTTGTCTTATCTACTAACATACTTTCCACCCATGGTCCTTGAAACTCATAGGGAAAAAAAAACCTTTTATACAGAGCCTCTATTTTGGTTTAGATTCAGCACTAAGTCATTGCTCAAAAAGAAGAATGAGATTTTTGACTGCCCCAAGCCACTGTGATTTCTACATAATAGTGGATTTCTGAGATTTTTAAAACATTGCTGGTAATAGGCCACTCTGTTTCATTCTAACCTGAACCCTAAATATAGCAGTTTTTTTTTTTTTTTTTTCTCTACAGGCTGTATCATTCAGGTCAATGGGGTATCCTTGAAAGAAAAAAAAAAAAATCTAAAAACAAGGCCTAGGAACTCTACTATATGGTCATAAAATCCTTCACAAAATGGAAAATAGAATAGTTATATTAATTATTTTAGTGCCAGAGATGTTCCATGGTTGCAGATTTGGCACCTTTTGAAGTTGCATTTACTCTTTTAGGCTGTTAAAGCACTATTTAATGAATCAATTCAGTCATTTAGTCAATAAGAATATCCTTGTCTCTTAAAAGAGTTAATATACCTTTTCAGTGGTACTTCACTTATAAAAAAGGAATAGTTAAAACACTAGACAAATCAGACTTAATATCACTTAAAATGCACATTTTTCAAAAGGATGGATTTCCTGCTACCCCAATTATATACATGCTATTTGTGAACAAATTCATAGACCCACATGGAAAGAAGTATTCCCTGTTTAGAAATGTCAGCAGAATGAAACACTGTCATAGAATAATGATCTCTTGTTCCCACATAAATACCTAGGGAAAACTAAGATGTTCATTTTCAAAGCAAGAAACATTGATCCACTGTGTATGTCCTATTAAAATGACTTTATTTTATTCCATCAAATAGCTGATGTAAATTCAGTCACTTAGCCTGATAGATATGGGTTCCAGAGAATGACACTTGTGTGCTACAGTACTACTAAATAGATGAAAATAATTGCATTTTGCTTTGCTTTATTTGTCAGCAAAGCAGAATTAAGCTTGTTCATGAACACTCTAGGGTTTAATATGGGCAATTTAGAAATGGTATACACTGATTTTATTTTTCTATGATTTCTTATTTTTTTAATCATTTTTGGAGTATAATTGCTTTACAATGGTGTGTTAATTTCTGCTTTATAACAAAGTGAATCTGTTATACATGTACATATGTTCCCATATCTCTTCCCTCTTGCGTCTCCCTCCCTCCCACCCTCCCTATCCCACCCCTCTAGGTGGTAACAAAGCACAGAGCTGATCTCCCTGTGCTCTGCGTCTGCTTCCCACTACGTATCTATTTTACGTTTGGTACTGTAAATATGTCCATGCCACTCTCTCACTTTGTCACAGCTTACCCATCCCCCTCCCCATACCCTCAAGTCCATTCTCTAGTAGGTCTGTGTCTTTATTCCTGTCTTATCCCTAGGTTCTTCATAACATTTTTATTTTTTCTTAAATTCCATATATATGTGTTAGCATACGGTATTTATCTTTCTCTTTCTGACTTACTTCACTATGTATGACAGACTCTACGTCCATCCACCTCATTACAAATAGCTCAATTTCGTTCCTTTATATGGCTAATATTCCATTGTATATATGTGCCACATCGTCTTTATCCATTCATCTGATGATGGACACTTAGGTTGTTTCCATCTCCGGGCTATTGTAAATAAAGCTGCAATAAACATTTTGGTACATGACTCTTTTTGAATTATGGTTTTCTCAGGGTACATACCCAGTAGAGGGATTGCTGGGTCATATGTAGTTCTATTTGTAGTTTTTTAAGGAACCTCCATACTGTTTTCCATAGTGGCTGTACCAATTCACATTCCCACCAGCAGTACAAGAGTGTTCCCATTTCTCCACACCCTCTCCAGCATTTATTGTTTCTAGATTTGTTGATGATAACCATTCTGACTGGTGTGAGACAATATCTCATTAGAGTTTTGATTTGCATTTCTCTAATGATTAACAATGTTGAACATTCTTTCATGTGTTTTTTGGCAGTCTGTATATCTTTTTTGGAGAAATGTCTGTTTAGATCTTCTGCCCATTTTTGGATTGTGTTGTTTGTTTTTTTGTTATTAAGCTGCATGTGTTGATTGCAAATTTTGGAGATTAATCCATTGACAGTTGCTTCATTTGAAAATAATTTCTCCCATTCTGAGGGTTGTCTTTTGGTCTTGTTTATGGTTTCCTTTGCTGTGAAAAAGCTTTGAAGTTTCATTAGATCCCATTTGTTTATTTTGTTTTTATTTCCATTTCTCTAGGAGATGGGTCAAAAAAGATCTTCCTGTGATTTATGTCATAGAGTGTTCTTCCTATGTTTTCCTCTAAGAGTTTGATAGTTTCTGGCCTTACATTTAGGTCTTTAATCCATTTTGAGTTTATTTTTGTGTATGGTGTTAGAGAGTGATCTAATCTCATATTTTTACATGTACCTGTTCAGTTTTCCCAGCACCACTTATTGAAGAGGCTGTCATTTCTCCACCGTACATTCTTGCCTCCTTTATCAAAGATAAGGTGACCATATGTGTGTGGATTTGTCTCTGGGCTTTCTATCCTGTTCCATTGATCTATCTTTCTGTTTTTGTGTCAGTACCATACTCTCTTGATTACTGTAGCTTTATAGTATAGTCTGAAGTCAGGGAGCCTGATTCCTCCAGCTCCATTTTTCGTCCTCAAGATTGCTTTGGCTATTCGGGTCTTTTGTGTTTCCATACAATTGTGAAATTTTTTGTTCTAGTTCTGTGAAAAATGCCAGTGGTAGTTTGACAGGGATTGCATTGAATCTGTAGATTGTTTTGGGTACTAGAGTCATTTCACAATGTAGATTCTTCAAATCCAAGAACATTGTATATCTCTGTATCTATTTGTATCATCTTTAATTTCTTTCATCAGTGTCTTATAATTTTCTGAATACAGGTCTTTTGTCTCCTTAGGTAGGTTTATTCCTAGATATTTTCTTCTTTTTGTTGCAATGGTAAACGGGAGTGTTTTCTTGATTTCAATTTCAGATTTTTCATCATTAGTGTATAGAAATGCCAGAGATTTCTGTGCATTAATTTTGTATCCTGCTGCTTTACCAAATTCATTGATTAGCTCTAGTAGTTTTCTGGTACCATCTTTAGGATTCTATATGTATAGTATCATGTCATCTGCAAAGAGTGACAGATTTACTTCTTCTTTTCTGAATTGGATTCCTTTTATTTCATTTTCCTCTCTGATTGCTGTGCCTAAAACTTCCAAAACTATATTGAATAAGAGCGGTGAGAGAGGGCAACCCTGTCTTCTTCCTGATCTTAGTGGAAATGCTTTCTTTCAGTTTTTCACCATTGAGGATGATGTTGGCTGTGGGTTTGTCATATATGGCCTTTATTATGTTGACAAAAGTTCCCTCTATGCCTACTTTCTGCAGGGTTTTTATCATAAATTGCTGTTGAATTTTGTTGAAAGCTTTCTCTGCATCTATTGAGATGATCATATGGTTTTTCTCCTTCAATTCGTAAATACGCTGTATCACATTAATTGATTTGCATATATTGAGGAATCCTTGCATTCCTGGAATAAACCCCACGTGATCATGGTGTATAATCCTTTTAATGTGCTGTTGGCTTCTGTTTGCTAGTATTTTGTTGAGGATTTTTACATCTATGTTCATCAGTGATATTGGCCTGTAGTTTTCTTTCTTTGTGAAATCTTTGTCCGGTTTTGGTATCAGGGTGATGTTGGCCTCATAGAATGAGTTTGGGAGTGTCCTCCCTCTGCTATATTTTGGAAGATTTTGAGAAAGATAGGTGTAGCTCTTCTCTAAATGTTTGATAGAATTCGCCTGTGAAGCCATCTGGTCCTGGGCTTTTGTTTGTTGGAAGATTTTTAATCACAGTTTCAATTTCAGTGCTTCTGATTGGTCTGTTCATATTATCTATTTCTTCCTGGATCAGTCTTAGAAGGTGTGCATTTCTAAGAATTTGCCGATTTCTTCCAGGCTGTCCATTTTATTGGCATATAGTTACCTGTAGTAATCTCTCATGATCTTTTGTATTTCTGCAGCGTCAGTTGTTACTTCTCCTTTTTCATTTCTAATTCTATTGATTTGAGTCTTCTCCCTTTTTTTCTTTATGAGTCTGGCTAATGGTTTATCTATTTTCTTTATCTTCTCAAAGAACCAGCTTTTTGTTTTATTGATCTTTGCTATCATTTCCTTCATTTCTTTTTCATTTATTTCTGATCTGATCTTTTTGATTTCTTCCCTTCTGCCAACTTTGGGGTATTTTTGTTCTTCCTTCTCTAATTGCTTTAGGTACAAGGTTAGGTTGCTTATTCCAGATGTTTCCTGTTTCTTAAGGTGGGATTTTTTTGCTATGAACTTCCCTCTTAGAACTGCTTTTGCTGTGTCCCATAAGTTTTGGGTTGTCCTGTCTCCATTGTCATTTGTTTCTAGGTATTTTTTGATTTCCTCTTTGATTTCTTCAGTGATCACTTCATTATTAAGTAGTGTATTGCTTAGCCTCCAGGTGTTTGTATTTTTTACAAGTCTTTTCCTGTAATTGATATCTAGTCTCATGGCGTTGTGGTCGGAAGAGATACTTGATACAATTTGAATTTTCTTAAATTTACCAAGGCTTAATTTGTGACCCAAGATATGATCTATCCTGGAAAATGTTCCATGAGCACTTGAGAAAAATATGTATTCTGTTGTTTTTGAGTGGAGTGTCCTATAAATATCAATTAAATCCATCTTGTTTAATGTATCATTTAAAGCTTGTGTTTCCTTATTTATTTTTATTTTGGATGATCTGCCCATTGGTGAAAGTGGGGTGTTAAGTCCCCTACTATGAATGTGTTACTGTTGATTTCCCCTTTTATGGCTGTTAGTATCTGCCTTATGTATTGAGGTGCTCCTATGTTGGGTGCATAAATATTTACAATTGTTATATCTTCGTCTTGGATCGATCCCTTGATCATTATATAGTGTCCTTCTTTGTCTCTTCTAATAGTCTTTATTTTCAAGTCTATTTTGTCTGATATGAGAACTGCTACTCTAGCTTTCTTTTTGTTTCCATTTGCATGGAATATCTTTTTCCATTCCCTCACTTTTGGTCTGTATGTGTCTCTAGGTCTGTAGTGGGTCTCTTGTAGACAGCAAATATATGGGTCTTGTTTTTGTATCCATTCAGCCAAACTGTGTCTTTTGGTGGGAGTATTTAATCCGTTTACATTTAAGGTAATTTTTGATATGTATGTTCCTATTCGCATTTTCTTAATCGTTTTGGGTTTGTTATTGTAGGTCTTTTCCTTCTCTTGTGTTTCTTGCCTAGAGAAGTTCCTTTCACATTTGTTGTAAAGCTGGTTTGGTGGTGCTGAACTCTCTCAGCTTTTCCTTGTTTGAAAAGGTTTAATTTCTGCATCAAATCTGAATGAGATCCTTGCTGCGTAGAGTAATCTTGGTTGTAGGTTTTTCTCCTTCATCACTTTAAATATGTCCTGCCAGTCCCTTCTGGCTTGCAGAGTTTCTGCTGAAAGATCAGTTGTTAACCTTATGGGGATTCCCTTGTGTGTTACTTGTTGTTTTTCCCTTGCTGCTTTTAATATGTTTTCTTTGTATTTAATTTTTGACAGTTCGATTAATATGTGTCTTGGCGTGTTTCTCCTTGGATTTATCCTGTATGGGACTCTCTGTGCTTCCTGGACTTGATTAACTATTTCCTTTCCCATATTAGGGAAGTTTTCAACTATAATCTCTTCAAATATTTTCTCAGTCCCTTTCTTTTTCTCTTCTTCTCCTGGAACACCTGTAATTCAAATGTTGGTGTGTTTAACGTTATCCTAGAGGTCTCTGAGACTGTCCTCTGTTCTTTTTATTCTTTTTTCTTTATTCTGATCTGCAGTAGTTATTTCCACTATTTTATCTTCCAGGTCACTTATTCGTTCTTCTGCCTCAGTTATTCTACTATTGATCCCTTCTAGAGTATTTTTAATTTCATTTATTGTGTTGTTCATCGTTGCTTGTTTCATCTTTAGTTCTTCTAGGTCCTTGTTAAATGTTTCTTGCATTTTCTCTATTCTATTTCCAAGATTTTAGATCATCTTTACTATCATTATTCTGAATTCTTTTTCAGGTAGACTGCCTATTTCCTCTTCATTTGTTAGGTCTGGTGGGTTTTTGTCTTGCTCCTTCATCTGCTGTGTGTTTTTCTGTCTTCTCATTTTGCTTATCTTACTGTGTTTGGGGTCTCCTTTTTGCAGGCTGCCAGTTTGTAGTTCCCATTGTTTTTGGTGTCTGTCCCCAGTGGCTAAGGTTGGTTCAGTGGGTTGTGTAGGCTTCCTGGTGGAGGGGACTAGTGCCTGTGTTCTGGTGGATGAGGCTGGATCTTGTCTTTCTGCTGGGCATGTCCACGTCTGGTGGTGTGTTTTGGCGTGTCTGTGGACTTATTATGATTTTAGGTAGCCTCTGTGCTAATGGGTGGTGTTGTGTTCCTGTCTTGCTAGTTGTTTGGCATAGGGTGTCCAACATTGTAGCTTGCTGGTCCTTGAGTGAAGCTGGGTCTTGGTGTTGAGATGGAGATCTCTGGGAGATTTTTGCCATTTGATATTACATGGAGCTGGGAGGTCTCCTGTGGACCAGTGTCCTGAAGTTGGCTCTCCCACCTCAGAGGCACAGCACTGACTCCTGGCTGCAGCACCAATAGCCTTTCATCCACACGGCTCAGAATAGAAGGGAGAAAAGGTAGAAAGAAAGAAAGAAAGAAAGAGGATAAAAGAAAATAAAATAAAGGTAAAATAAAATAATATTATTAAAATAAAAAAATATTAAGAAAACCATTTTTTTTTAAAAGTTAAAAACAAACAAGCAAAAACCAAACAAACAAACAAAACAGATGGATAGAACCCTAGGACAAATGGTGAAAGCAAAGCTGTATAGACAAAATCTCACACAGAAGCATATACATACACACTCACAAAAGAGGAAAAGGGGAAAAAATAATAAATCTTGCTCTCAAGTCTACCTCCTCAGTTTGGGATGATTCGTTGTCTATTCTGGCATTCCACAGATGCAGGGTACATCAAGTTGATTGTGGAGATTTAATCCGCTGCTCCTGTGTCTGCTGGGAGAGATTTCCCTTTCTCTTCTTTGTTCACATAGCTCTTGAGGTTCAGCTTTGGACTTGGCCCCGTCTCTGCATGTAGGTCGCTGGATGGCGTCTGTTCTTCGCTCAGACAGGACGAGGTTAAAGGAGCCACTGATTCAGGGGCTCCAGCTCATGCAGGCCATGGGCAGGGAGGGATACGGAGTGCGGGACGAGCCTGCGGCAGCAGAGGCCAGGGTGACGTTGCACCAGCCTGAGGCGCGCCATGCGTTCTCCCGGGGAAGTTGTCCCTGGATCCCAGGACCCTGGCAGTGGCGGGCTGCACAGGCTCCCCGCAAGGGAGGTGTGGACATTGACCTGTGCTCGCACACAGGCTTCTTGGTGGCAGCAGCAGCAGCCTTAGCATCTCATGCCCGTCTCTGGGGTCTCTGCTGCTAGCCGCGGCTCGCGCCCGTCTCTGATGCTCCTATAAGCAGCGTTCTTAATCCCCTCTCCTTGCGCATCAGGAAACAAAGAGGGAAGAAAAAGTCTCTTGCCTCTTCGGCAGGTCCAGACATTTTCCCAGACTCACTTGCGGCTAGCCGTGGTGCCCTAACCCCTTCAGGCTGTGTTCTCGCCACCAGTAGTCTCCCTGCGCTCCGACCGAAGCCCAAGCCTCAGCTCCCAGCCCCACCCACCCCGGCGGGTGAGCAGACAAGCCTCTCGGGCTGGTGAGCGCCGGTCAGCACCGATCCTCTGTGCGGGAATCTCTCCGCTTTGCCCTCCGCACCCCTGTTGCTGCGCTCTCCTCTGCGGCTCCGAAGATTCCCCCCCTCCGCCACCCGCAGTCTCCGCTAGCCAAGGGGCTCCTAGTGTGTGGAAACATTTCTTCCTTCACGGCTCCCTCCCACTGGTGCAGGTCCCGTCCCTATTCTTTTGTCTCTGTTTATTCTTTTTTCTTTTGCCCTACCCAGGTACGTGGGGAGTTTCTTGCCTTTTGGGAGTTCTGAGGTCTTCTGCCAGCGTTCGGTAGGTGTTCTGTAGGAGTTGTTCCACGTGTAGATGTATTTCTAATGTGGGGGAGGAAGGTGATCTCTGCGTCTTACTCTTCCGCCATCTTCCCCTGTATCAACTGTCTCCCAGGAAGCACCTTTGATGTTCCGAAGCATCCACTCGATGGCGGCCAGAAGCAGGTAACAACAGAGCTGCTCCTTTCAGGGTACCGCCCAAGTACAGGTGGGAAGGTGAAAGGGAGATGTTCAAAGGCAAAGGCAGGGATTCTGAGGGACAGAAGTACACCCGGGAGGGAGGCTGCACAGGGTCTGGGTAAGGTATGAAGACTGGATGCTGCCCCTTACCTGCTAAGGGCTCCGGCCAAGTCACTCTCTTGGCCTCGTCTTCCTCACCTTCTTCCTCTTTGATTTCTTTTAAGCAAAATGTACAGATCTAATGATCATTTCAGTTACATAATTCTGAATTATATGCATTCTATTGAGACTTCTATATATTGTTATATATCAGAAAGTAGGCACTGTAACACAACATCTGAAGGTTTGTTGGCTAATGACTGTTCAAATGAAGGTAAATGTTACCATAATAAAATAAATGATGGCTAATCATGCCTGGTTTTGATAGTATTTTAATCTGAATGGTTAAAAGAAAAGATGGCTAGAGCTCAGGTGGAAAGACGGAAAAGGACAGAGATTTATATGTTCAAATAATATGCATGTACATACATATAAGTCTGGGCACAGATGATCTGTAGGTGGACACATATTGCATGATGAATAGTTGCATAATCCCTTAAAGAAAGTTTCATACTTACCCTTATGTTGAACACTGTGTATAGGCTGTGTCTTCTGGACAGTTCACCATACAGATTTTGATACAAATTAATGTGCTCAGGAAAAGTCTTTATATCATTATTGCCTTTCTTCAGGATTTAAATTTCATGTTACCATAGTCGGTATGGCTGGGGGAAAGCAGTGAATTTTTTTTTTTGATGTCAAAGCATATGAAATTACGGAAATAAAAGGTAAAGTAAAGAAAAAAGTACTTTCTTAAAATTTTTTATTTTATATTGGAGCATAGTTAATTAACAATGTTGTGTTAGTTTCAGGTGTACAGCAAAGTGATTCAGTTATACATATGTATGTATCTATTCTTTTTCAAATTATTTTTCCATTTAGGTTATTACAGAATATTAAGCAAAATTCCCTGTGCTATACAGTAGGTCCTTGTTGGTTATCTATTTTAAATATAGTAACGTGTACAACAGTGCTTTTTATTGAAACAGGTATACTTCCTTTCAAAATGGGGTCATTGCATAACACTTCTGAAATATAGGATAGTGATTATCAATAAGATAAAAGCTGCAAAAATGAGAAATGTAGATTTAGCTCAGAGTTTAATACATTATTTAAAGGAAATAAGTTTCCCATTTCTTGCTAATATCTTTTTAAGAAAAGATGGAGTCTTGTCACAAGTCTCAGGTAATATTCCTCACTCTAGCCACTCATTCTAAACTTATTTTCTCCATTTTGAAACTATAACAATAAACCTCACTTATGTTCTAATTCTCCCTTATCTTCTCTGCATTGCTTTTGCTTTCTGTTCAGATAGTGTCGTTCATATAGTAATAGTCTCAGTGGAAGCATAATGCTATTTAACTTAAAAACATGCATCCAGGCCTGCCAAGTGAGGAAGGTCTTTTGAGATTGAACGTGAAGGATTACACAGATACAAGACACAGCAAGCAGTAAGTAGAAAGGGCAGAAATAAAGACTTGCTATAGGAAAAGCAAATCAAGAACTTGGTTATTGTAGTTGGGGTCGAATTTTTTTAAGCATTACTGTGTATTGATTTAGAGTTCAAGTGGCCTCAGACTGTAGGCTCTTCCTGCCTAAGGAAAGAGTTCCAATGAGAACAGAGTTCCAGTAAGTATGTTGAGAGGATAATGTGCAAAATAAATTGCCCTTTCTTCACAAAGGAGATCATTGCTGGGGCAGGTAGTCATATGCATCAGAATAGGTTGTTTTCACATGCTCCTATACCGAGCAGGCACTGTTAGTGATGTAACCATCTCCCAACTCCCTACTTTACAGTACACACAGTACACACATACCCAGTATTGGATGAAAGAGTCACTCTAAGACACAGCACAAGCACATGTTGAAAAGAGCTACAAAGGATCAAGACATCTCCCTTGTTTCACCCTGCCTTGACAGAGTGACTGCTTATTCTTTTGTTTTTTCACCTCTTCTGACTTTTTAGATTTTGACATGCTACACCTTTTCCCCAGTGCATTTTGACTCAAAATAAAATAAAATAAAATAAGCAAACAACAGAAGCTCTTTTTGTCTCTCTCCATCAGGTCCCACATTCCATCTCCACCTCCATCTTCTGTATTTCTACCACCTTTCAGTTGCCTCAAAAATTTGAAATCCAGAGATTTCTTCATCATGAAATACATTATTTTACAGAATTTTCCCTATTATATGAAATAATTGATTAACTGGAGCTTTACTTAGAATTTCTTTTAAAGCCATAAATCAGAAGGTGCATTTTATACACACCTCAAGAATTAGTCATGAAAGAGTTTTTATTTCTCTACCCTCCTGTGTTTTTGCACATTTCACCAAGTGCTATATTTTTCCAAATTATTCTACCACCTTAGATACATAAGGGCAGACACTTTTACTTTCAAATATATTTTTAGTGACTCCTTTGCTTCATGGACAAAAATCAGTTAGGATCTACTTAAATATTCTAATTTAATATCAAAAATTACAATCAGTAGAACTAACATTTTCCTGGTTATATTGCTAAATGAAAAGTGAAAGGGAATATATATTGGCACATTTAACTGAAGAAATCAATACAATTCCAAATCATTCTGCTTTATTTTAAAGTGCCTTTGTTAAAAAAAATTCTATAGTGATTAATTTATGAACTCCTAGAACCATTTAATAACCTTGTTTAACCTTTGAAATGTTTCATAACTTTATTTATTTATTTATTTTTTAACATCTTTATTGGGTGTTTCATAACTTTAAAAAGTCCAATGAATGCTATAATCTCAGAATTACTAACTTCCTTTCAAATAGTGGAATATTCGTGAAAGGACGTAGATCCTTCTTAATTTCACTGAAAACACTTCCTCAGTTGACCCTTTCCACATGTCCATTATTTCTGCTATCATAAGTCAAATTGCCTATTATGTTTATAAATGTTGAGAATGGAAGTGAATTTTAACAAATTCACTTGTAGCTTGCATACTTGGAGTAGATAAAAAAATGTATTGCCAGGAGATAGGAACAAAATTAAGATAGTTTATACAGGTATGACTTTGTTTGTTATGTGTCATTCACCAAATGTGAATTTGTTTCCTACTACACACCAGAAACTATATGATCATAGAATATTGAAAGTACTTTGTAAATTGCCACATCCAAGGTAAATTTGTTTATAGTTCTTTTACTAAGATACTTGGTTCTCTCTCCCCTTTATGGTGTCTGTGTGTGTGTATGTGTGTGTGTGTGTGTGTTTGTGTGTGTTTAACTCTTGGAAACACCTAACACTTATTAAGTGAGCATTTAAACTTTGTTGATCACACACAGAAAATACAATATGTAAAGACATATTTCCTGGTCACAAGTATACAGTCTCCATGGAGAAAAAGTCAACAAACATAAATCAATAGAAAATAATATAAAGCAATACATCATTTAATTCCTTGCCTTGTAACCTAATAGTTTCCCTAGGAACTAAGAAGAAAATAAGATAATTGAACAAAAATCAGAAACTGGGTAAATGGCAGTAGTAGTACTTTACATTGTACCGGCAGACAAACAGAAAGTTACAGCTAGAGATATGGGAAGGGATTCCCAGATTAAAAACAACAAAATGAGCATGAATTCAGAAGCTCTTCACATTGTCTAAATTGTTGTTTTTACACAGGGTGAGAACAATGAGACATTTAGCTATGTCTGGAAACTTTTTTTTGGAGACATTTTTGGTTGTCACAACTGAGCTGAAGTTGTGGACTAAAGGAAAACTGGGATGGGGAATAGGAGGTTTGACTTGCATCTAGTAGATAAAGGCCAGGAGTGGACTGAACATTCTACAACCAACAGGCTAGTTTCCTCACTAGAGAAAGAATCATGTTGTCCAAAATGTTATTAGTGTCAGGGCTGAAAACCCCTGGCCTAAATATGAGTCCAGCAAGTGTTTCTCTCAAGTTACATCCTATATCAAGTTGTAGGGGGGCTGAAACAGGGACTTCACCGCATTTTCCCAGCATTTACCATACAAATGTTTATAACAGGATCTTTAGAAACCAATGAAAAGAAATAATAAGAAAAGTTTATTCTGAGCCCTTTGATTTGTATCACTAAAACATGGGGTGTGCCAATAAGCACTTCAGAGTATCTACTACAGTAGGTACCATTTGAACAAAGAGGTGTCTTTGTATTTATGTAGGTCTTCTTTAATTTCTCTTGACAATGTTTTGCAGTTTTCAGTACCTGAGGCTTGCACTTAAAATTATTCTTAATTATTTTATTTTCATAATGATATTGTAAATTGAATGGTTTTCTTAGTTTCAATTTTGGATTCTTCATTATATAAATGTATAGTATATATATATGCAACTGATGAATAAAAATGCTTTATTGAGGTATGAGTGGCATAATAAAACTATACATGTTTAATATATACATTTCATGAGTTTGGAGACATGTATATACCCTTGAAGCCATCACCACAATCTATGCCATAAACATATTAATCACTTCCAAAAGTTTCCTCCTGCTTTATTTATTAATTTTTTGTGTTGATAAAAACACTTAGAAAAGGTATCCTCTTAGAAAACTTTTAATTATACAATACAGTATTTACTATAGACTATACAATAGAGTAGATCTTTAGGACTTATTGATATTGTATAACTGAAACTGTACCTTTTGGCTTCTATGTTTCTCTGTCCCCCAAGCCCCTGTTAATTATCATTTTATTCTTTGCTTCATGAATTTGAATAGTTTAAACTCCTCATATGGGTAGGATCACATAATATTTGTTCTTCTGTGACTGGCTTATTTTTACTTAGCATAATGTTCTTTAGCATAATGTTCATCCACTTTGTCACAAATTACAAGATGTTTCTTTTTAAGGCTGAATAATATTCCATTTTATATAAATCCAATATTTTCCCAATTTATCCATCAGTGGACATTTACCTTGTTTCCACATCATGTCTATTGTGAAGGCAGGGATGCAGATATCCCTTGGAGATCCTATTTTCAATTCCTTTGGATAAATACCCAGAAGGGGGGTTGTTGGATCATATGTTAGTTCTATTTTTAATTATTCAAGGACCAAACTTTTCTATACTGGCTGTACCAATATACATTCTCACCAACAGTGTGTGAGAGTTCTCTTTTCTCCATATTCTCTTTAATACTTTATATCTTTTTGTTTTTTGGTTTGTTTGTTTGTTTGATTATAGCCATTCTAACAGGTGTGAGGTGATATTTCATTGCAGTTGGTTTAAGTTTTTATTTCCCTGATGTTGTTGAGTACCTTTTCATTAACCTGTTGGTCATTTGTTTATCTTCTTTGGAGAGACGTCATTTCAGGACTTTTGCCTATTTTTTAATAAGATTACTTGTTTTTGCTTTTGCTATAGAAGTGTAGGAATTCCTTATACATTTTGGATATTAACCCTTTTGCAGATATATGGTTTATAAATATTTTCTCCTATTCCACTGGCTGCCTTTTAAATTTGTTGATTATTTCTTTTCCTGTGATGAAATCTTTAATTTAATATAACCCCATTTGTCTATTTTTTGCCTTTGTTGTGTGTGCTTTTGGTATCATATCCAAGAAATAATTGCTAAGGCAATGTCAAAGAGCTTTTTCCCTTTGTTTTCTTCTAGAAGTTTTACAGTTTCACATCTGACATTTAAGTCTTTAATCCATTTTAAGTTGATTTGGGGGTATGGTATAATGGTCCAGTTACATTCTTTGCGTATGGATATACAATTTTTTCAACACAATTTGTTGAACAGATAATGTTTTCCCATTTTGTATTCTTGGTACCCTTCTCAAAGGTTAGTTAATCACATATATATGGAAGGGTTTAATTCTGGCCTCTTTATTCTGTTCCATTGGTCTATATGTCTGTTTTTATGCCAGTATCACATTGTTTTGATTACTGTATGTTTGTAATACATTTTGAAATCTGGAAGCATGATTGCTTGAAGCTTTTTTCTTGCTCAAAATTGTTTTGGTTATTTTAGATCTTTTGCAGTTCCATATAATTATTTTTTTATTATTTATGTAAAATATGCCATTAGGATTTTGATAGAAATTGTACCAAATTTGTAAATTGTTTTGGGTAGTAAGGATATTTTAACAATATTATTTCTTCCAGTCCATGAATATGTAATGTCTTTCTACTATTTGTGTGTTTTAAACTTTCTTTCATCAATGTTTTATAGTTTTCGTAGTGATTTAATTTATTCTCTAAAGCTTACAGTATTCTCAATGTGTCAAAAACTATTTTAAGTTTTAGGTTTATACTAACTTACTTCCAGTAAAGTATAGAAACTTTACTCCTATATAGCTCCTTTGGCTCCACCCTTGTACTGTGATCATTAAACATATTATGTCTATACATATTACAAACCCAAGAATACATTCTTATAATTATGTCTTTATATTATCTCTTTTAAAGAAGCTGAAAGAATAGAGGAAAAGCAAGTATGTGTTAATAGAGTTTGTTATATCAAGCTTTCTAATTACCATTTTTTAATTTTTTCCACTGGATTCCAGTTACCTTTTGGTACAGGTTTTCTCAAATCTGTATATTTTGTGCTCTAATTGTTAAATATATTACATATATATGCTAAAATACCAATAAAACAATCATATATTGTATTATTTTATGAAATTGTTTCTTAAGAGAAAAAAGTATAAGTAATACATAATTATTCTGTCTTTTATAATATTTTATCTATATCAGCATAATTACCTTTATCAGTGTTCTTTATTTTTCTGTACATTCAAACTACTATCTGGTGTCATTAAGTGTAAGCCTAGAGAACTTGCTTTAGTATTTCAGGTAGGCCAGGCCTGCTGGAAATACATTACATAACCTTTTTTTTGTTTTGAAATGTCTTTCTTTTCCCTTCATTTTGGAAAAGTAGTTTTACTGGATGTAGAATTCTTGACTGACAGTGTTTCACTTTTGACACTTTGAATATATTTCATACTAATTCTTCAGGTTTTCATTGCTTCTGATGATAAGTCAGCTTATAATCTTATTGGGCTTTGCTTTTAGGTAATGAGTTCTTTTTCTCTTACCACTTTCAAGATTTTTTTGGTTTGTCTTTTCACATTTTGAATTTGATGTGCTTGGATGTGTATCTCTTCATGTTTATTCTACTTGAAAGTTTTTTAGTTTCTTTGCTATATAGGTAAGTGTTTTTCATTAAATTTGACAAGTTTTCAGCTATTATTTCTTCAAATATTTTCCTGCATTTTTCTCTCTTCCCTGTTTCTATTACTCACATTATAAATATGTGGGTGGGCTTAATGGTGTCACATATTTCATTGAGGTTCTTTCTTTTTTTCCTTTTTTTAATCTCTGCTTTTCAGACTATATAATATCTATCAATCTCTCTTTGTTGGTTCTTCTTTCTGTCAGTTCAAACTACTGTTAAGCTCTTCTAGTGAATTTTTCAGTGCAGCTATTGTACTTTTCAACTCCAGAATTTCTATTTCATTCTTTTATAACATTTGCATATTTTAATGATATTCTTCATTTGATAAGATATTTTCATTACATCTTCCTTAATTCTTTGGGCATGATCTCATTTTTTGAGCATATTTATGAAAATACAATAGTATAATAATTGCTTTGGAGACTTTCTTCTCTGAGAAGTCCAACATCTGGACTCCTTCAAAAGAAATTTCTACTGAATTTTTTTCTTTTTCTTTATTTTCTTTTAAAAAAATATTATGTGTGATAATTTTTGTTCAAAACTGGACATTTTAGGTAATATATTAGCTACCCTGGATACTGATCTCCTCACCAAGATGTTGATGTTGTTATTGTTTACTTAGTCATTTACTATATTTAGTGACATGGCTGAAATAATTCTGTGAAGTCAATTTCCCCTGAAATGTGTAGTTCTGCAGTCTCCACTCACATATTTTTGTTTGTTTGTTCTCATCTTTTAGACTGGCTACCTATGCACCACTCCTGGGTCAGTATAAGCCACATAATGGACAAAAGTTGTGCTTAAACCTTGATGGTCAGTTAGATTATTGTGCTTTACCATTAAATGTGTGTGTGCCGTTGTTGGGTGGGTGTTGGGTGTTTCTATCACAGTTTGAATTTACATTTTTGCCACTTATTTAACAAAATACTAGTAGCTTGAATTTTTTCTCTCTCATCACTCTCAAAAAGGTGCAACTTTAGGCTTTCTCATGAGCTTACAGACATCCAAGAATTCATGTGATTTTTTTTTTAAGCCTGGCTTCTATGGAATCGCTCCTGGTCAGTGTCACTTATTTTCAGTCAGTGTTTGATCAGAGGTTATGCATGAGCCCTTGGATCCAGTGAGGATTCCACTCTTTATTGATTGATCTGTATGCAGTTTGTGGAATGTTTTCAAGTATTCTGCATGTTCTGCATTGGATGATGCTGAATTCGTGTTACCTAGCATTATATACTATTTTCCTAATCCCAGTGACTGTGATCTCAGGATGATTCTTCTTGGCTGTCTTTTTCCTTGGTTCTCTTTGTTAGACTTCTTATTGTTCTGCCTTTTCACTTGTATCTATAGTATCAAGGAGCTAAAACTGCCCTCGTTATTTCTCTCCATTATTTTGAAAAATACGTCAAGGCATGGAACTTTTCATGCTCTGCTCCAAATGAAATCATTACCCTCAAGCAGAGCTGTGAAGGTTTGATCCTATGGTTTCTCTCTCTGGCAGAATCTCTGGACTACTTCACAAGAGTGAGGATTGCATATCCCTTACCCTGGAGTGACGTACCTGCTCTATGAGCCAGGTTGGTTGGATATGCCCTAGATTTCTTGGCTTGCCCCTCCTGCTTGGCACATCCATCATAAGTGCTAGCTGGTTTCTGAGTGTTCAGGGTCAAATGCTCCTGCCTACTACACCTTGAGTAGAACTTATGTCCAACAATTCAGGCCTGGGTTGCAGAAGATTATTCTAGGCATTTCAGCTGTATCTGCCCAGAATAGAGCTTCTGCAACAGGGGACTGAGGTGAAAAACACCAGCAACCTGCCCAATCTGTGGTGAAAATGTAGCCCAAGACTGGGACATGGAGGGAAAG
>NW_006784958.1:126976-137990 GCF_000442215.2 Lipotes vexillifer | reverse complement strand
GGAAAGAGATCCCCATCTTCTTGATTGGAGAAGGAGGGCCAGGGATAGTTGCTATAAATTGAAGAATTTATGTAGGGGAGCTAGTCATAGTTCCAATACCACAAACTTGCTTCTCTTATATTTAGTACATTTTCTTGAATGAATGTTTTCCCATTTGCTGTATACCCCTAGGAAATTTCTATAAACTTTAAATGCTTGCATTTTAGTATAATTTTCTCCAGTAAAATGTTGGTGGAAAGTCATCTGTGTTCCTCACTCTGTTATTCCAGAGTCAGTCATGTAATATATTTACCTGCGTGTGTGACTGCTCACTGCCTCTCAAACTCTAGTGATGGTAAAGTGTTCTGTGGGTCCAAGGACAACTGATCCTAGAGAATGTGAATAGGTTCTGTAAAAAAAAAATGCATCACAACTAGCTCCATAACAACTGAAAATCTGTGTGTGGGGCAGAAGGGGGACAGGAATGGAAAAGAGGGTGAGGAATATGTTGGGCAAAGCCAAGCAATATTACAAAGTCTACTGTTGTAAGAGACCAAAAAAAAAAAAAAAAAAGGAAAGGGAAAGAAAGATGTTTCTAATTACTTTTTTAAAATACCTATTTCGTTTACAGTATTAAAAATATTTTTAAAATTATGTATAAATATTTAATATAAACATGGCTATTAAACAATTACCCATATCTCTTGTGTGCTATTAAACTATTTATTAAATTCACAGGAATCATGGTTTAAGTATCAAATTACCTTGAGATTTTAAAATTTATTTCTCATAGGTTCAGAGAAAGGTAAACTTCCTCTGGCTTTTCTTTTTGTGCATATTAAACACTCTTTTAGAATATTCCTCAGTTGATAGTTTGTTCTTAAAATATTGCCTCTAGAGAAATTCCTAATGACAAGCACTTCTCTAAGCACTTTATTACAATAGCTTATCAATTAATTAATGAACAGAGGGATATCTTTAATGAAGCTTCTCACCTTTTTAGGAAGGCTAAATTAAAATCATAAATCCCCTCTAGTGTGAAATAACAATTTTACACTCTAAGCTAAATGATGTTCTCAAAACCAAACTACCAACTGGTATGTTTCCATTTACTCAACACTTTTTCCAGTGTCCACTATTTCCTAAAATAACAGCACCATGTTTATACAATTAATCTAAATGCTCTCCATAAAGCTCACTAGAGTTAAATCACAAACCATAGACAACATGGTGCCATGTCTGTCATTGTTGGATAGAAATAAAGGAACTCTCAATATAAAGGAATTCAACTCACAGCTGCATAACCGCTTAAAATTTTTGACAGGTAAGGTACAATCAAGATGACATAAAGAGTGGGAAATGATCTTGAGAAGTTTCTGTTCTAATATAAAATAATCTTTCTAATAGAATGTGTCTTCTTCTGGCTTTCCATGAAAAATGATTACTTGTCTGATTATTATATCTTTATTTACCCAGGATATTAATCAGTCAATGAATTTAATCAATATAAATGTTGGATAATTTAGGGTTCAAAAGCACTCTTCAGTCATGTGCCAGGGACAAAATACAGAATCAACTTCCCAGTATCTTACTTGAATAGATAAAGTAATATTATTCTCGACAGTATGGTTTTTAACATCCATTCCAATGTAATTTATTTTTAGCTAAAGATAAATTCAGTTTTAAGGGATTTCTCTGTTTCCCTAAATTAGGTATAACATCCTTCAAAAATATATTTAGAAGTCACTTATATAGTGCTTACTATGTGGCAAGCACTGTTCTAAGTGGTTCTTTAAAAAAATCAATTAATAATGATATGAAATAGGTATAATCATTATTCCTCTTTCATAGAGAAATTCACGTGAATTAACTGTGGCTACAGAGGGTAGTTTCCAACCAGGAGTCACAATAAAGATAAATGGCAAAGCTAGAGTTTTGACACTAAATCCAGAGAACACGCTCCTATGCACCATGCTACACTGACTATTTTTGAAAAAACAAAGCTTTTCATCTGATTTATTTTTTAGCAGCATGTTTTATTACCATTTATCATCAAAGCATTAAACTACTTGGTGATGCCATATGATCTGTTTGGGGCAAAATTAGTCACATAGGAAGTTCCAGCTAAGTATGTCCACATAATGTAACATGTTTTATAACAACCCTAATGGCATTGTTTTTGAAAGATTTTGTTAGTTTGCTGATAATTTCCTTTCCCACTTTACAGTAAATTTGTGTCCTTAACAATACTCTCTTAGAGGCTTTTTGGTGGGGCTAATGGAGGACTCCTGGAGGACTCATACCAAGGAATGCTTCCCAGAAATTCTGCTGCCAGTGTCCTTCTCCCTGGGGTGAGTGACAGCAGCCCCCCGTCTCTGCAGGAGGACCCCCAACACTAGCAGGAATAATTGACATATAGTAACTCCACAGCATGTGGCCCTAAGAACAGCCTTAAAAACCATGTGGGTGATAGGGTATTGGTGCTCTGGCTGGGATTCAGGCCTGTGCCTCTGAGGTGGGAGAGCTGAGTAAAGGACATTGGTCCACCAGAGACCTCACAGCTCCACGTAATATCAAACAGTGAAAGCTCTACCAGAGATCTCCATCTCAACACTAAGACCCAGCTCCACTCAATGACCAGCAAGCTACAGTGCTGGACACCCTATGCTAAACAACTAATAAGAGAGGAACACAACCCCACCCATTAGGAGAGAGGTTGCCTAAAATTATAATAAGGTCACAGACACCCCAAAACACACCACTGGACGTGGTCTTGACCACCAGAAAACAAGATCCAGCCTCATCCACCAGAACATAGGTACCAGTCCACTCCACCAGGAAGCCTACACAACCCACTGAAATAAACTTAGCTACTTGGGGGCAGACAGCAAAAACAGTGGGAACTATGAACCTGCAGCATGTGAAAAGGAGATGCCAAACACAGTAAGTTAAGCAAAATGAGAAGACAGAGAAACACACAGCAGATGAAGGAGCAAGGTTAAAACCCACTAGAAAAAACAAATGAAGAGGAAATAGGCAGTCTACATGAACAACAATTCAGAGTAATGATAGTAAAGGTGATCCAAAATCTTGGAAATAGAACAGAGAAAATACAAGAAATGTTTAACAAGGCCCTAGAACAACTAAAGCACACACACACACACAAAAAAAAAACCTGTGATGAACAACACAATAAATGAAATTTAAAGTTTTCTAAATTGAATCAATACCAGAATAACTGAGGCAGAAGAACAGATAAGTGAACTGAAAGATAAAATAGTGGAAATAACTACCACAAAGCAGAATAAAGAAAAAAAAGAAAAGAGGACAGTCTCAGAGACCTCTGGGACATTAAATGCACCAACATTCGAATTATAGGGGTCCCAGAAGAAAAAGAGAGAAAGAAAGGGACTCAGAAAATATTTGAAGAGATTATAATTGAAAGCTTCCCTAATATGGGAAAGGAAATAGTCAATCAAGCCCAGGAAGCACAGAGAGTCCCATACAGGATAAATCCAAGGAGAAACAGAACAAGACACATACTAATCAGACTGTC
Source organism: Lipotes vexillifer (assembly GCF_000442215.2). Classification (NCBI taxonomy): domain Eukaryota; kingdom Metazoa; phylum Chordata; class Mammalia; order Artiodactyla; family Lipotidae; genus Lipotes; species Lipotes vexillifer. The sequence goes on along the minus strand of NW_006784958.1, from coordinate 134,455 downwards.
AAAAATTAAAACAAACAAAAAATACTAAAAGCAGCAAGGGAAAAACAACAAATAACATACAAGGGAATTCCCATAAGGTTAACAGCTGATCTTTCAGCAGAAACTCTGCAAGCTAGAAGGGAGTGGCAGGACATATATAAAGTGATGAAAGGGGAAAAGCTCCAACCAAGATTACTCTACCCAGCAAGGATCGCATTCAGATTTGATGGAGAAATTAAAACTTTTACATACAAGCAAAAGCTAAGAGAATTCAGGACCACCAAACCAGCTTTACAATAAATGTTAAAGGAAATCTCTAGGCATCAAACACAAAAGAAGGAAAATATCTACAATAACAAACCCAAAACAATTAAGAAAATGAAAATAGGAACATACATATTGATAATTACCTTAAATGTAAATGGATTAAATGCTCCAACAAAAAGAAATAGACTGGCTGAATGGATACAAAAACAATACCCATATATATGCTGTCTACAAGAGACCCACTTCAGACCTAGGGACACATACAGACTGAAAGTGAGGGGACGGAAAAAGATATTCCATGTAAATGGAAATCAAAAGACAGCTGGAGTAGCAATTCTCATATCAGACAAAACAGACTTTAAAACAAAGACTATTATTACAGGAGACATAGAAGGACATTACATAATGATCAAGGGATCAATCCAAGAAGAAGATATAACAATTGTAAATATTGTAAACATTTATGCACCCAACATAGAAACAACTCAATACAAAAGGCAAATGCTAACAGTCATAAAAGGGGAAATCAACAGTAATACAGTCATACTAGGAGACTTTAACACCCCACTTTCACCAATGGACAGATCATCCAAAATGAAAATAAATAAGGAAACACAAACTTCAAATGGTACATTAAACGTGATGGAATTAATTGATATTTATAGTACATTCCATCCACAAAGAGCAGAATACACTTTCTTCTCAAGTGCTCATGGAACATTCTCCAGGATAGATCATATCTTGGTTCACAAATCAAGGCTTGGTAAATTTAAGAAAATTGAAAACTTATCAAGTATCTTCTCTGATCACAAAGCAAAGGAGCTGGATATCAATTACAGGAAAAAATCTGTAAAAAATACAAACACATGGAGGCTAAACAATACACTATTGGGGGCTTCCCTGGTGGCGCAGTGGTTGAGAGTCTGCCTGCTAATGCAGGGGACACGGGTTCGAGCCCTGGTCTGGTAGGATCCCACATGCCGAGGAGCAACTAGGCCCGTGAGCCACAACTACTGAGCCTGCGCATCTGGAGCCTGTGCTCCACAAGAGAGGCCGCAATAGTGAGAGGCCGGCGCACCGTGATGAAGAGTGGCCCCCACTTGCCACAACTAGAGATAGCCCTTGCTCAGAAATGAAGACCCAAAGCAGCAAAAATAAATAATAAATTAATTAATAAACTCCTATCCCCAAAAAAATCTTCTAAAAAAAAAAAAAAAACAATACACTATTGAAGAACCAAGAGATCACTGAAGAAATCAAAGAAGAAATCAAAAAATACCTAGAAAAAAATGAAAATGAAAACATGATGACCCAAAACCTATGGGATGCAGCAAAAGAAGTTCTAAGAGGGAATTTTATAGCAATACAATCGTATCTCAAGAAACAAGAAACAACTCAAATAGAAAATCTAACCTTACATCTAAAGAAATTAGAGGAAAAAGAACAAAAAAAACCCCAACATTAGCAGAAGGAAAGAAATCATAAACATCAGATCAAAAATAAATGAAAAAGAAATGAAGGAAACGGTAGCAAAGATCAATAAAACTAAAAGTTTTTTTTTGAGAAGATAAACACAATTGATAAACCATTGGCCAGACTCACCAAGAAAAAATGGGAGAACTCAAATCAATAGAATTAGAAATGAAAAAGGAGAGGTAAAAACTGACACTGCAGAAATACAAAGGGTCACGAGAGATTGCTACAAGCAACCCTGTGCAACAAAATAGATAATGTGGAAGAAATGGACAAATTCCTCGAAAAGCACAACCTTCCAATACTGAATGAGGAAAAAACAGAAAATATAAACAGACCAATCATAAGCACTGAAATTGAGCTTGGGATTAACAACCTTCCAATAAACAAAAGCCCAGGACCAGATGGCTTCAAAGGTGAATTCTATCTAACATTTAGGGAAGAACTAACACCTATTCTTTTCAAACTCTTCCAAAGTACAGCAGAGGGAGAAACACTCCCAAACTCATTCTATGAAGCCACCATCACCCTGATACCAAAACCAAGCAAAGATGTCACAAAGAAAGAAAACTACAGGCCAATATCACTGATGAACATAGATGCAAAACCCCTCAACAAAACACTAGCAAACAATCCAATAGCACATTAAAAAGATAATACTCCATGATCAAGTGTATGTTTATCCCAGGAATGTAAGGATTCTTCAATATATGCAAAATAATCAATGTGATAAACCATATTAACAAATTGAAGGAGAAAAACCATATGATCATCTCAATAGATGCAGAGAAAGCTTTCAACAAAATTCAATACCCATTTATGATAAAAACCTTCCAGAAGGTAAGCACAGAGAGAACTTACCTCAACACAATAAAGGCCATATGTGATAAACTCACAACCTAGATTGTTCTCAATGGTGAAAACCTGAAACCATTCCCTCTTTGACCAGCAAAAAGACAAGATTGTCCACTCTTACCACTATTTTTCAATGTAGTTTTGGAAGTCTTAGCCACTGAAATCAGTGAAGAAAAAGAAGTAAAAGAAATCCAAATCAGAAAAGAAGTAAAGTTGTCACAGTTTTCAGATGACATGTTACTCTATATAGAGAATCCTAAAGATGCTACCAGAAAACTCCTAGAGCTAATCAACGAATTTGTTAAAGTAGCAGGGTGCAAAATTAATTCACAGAAATCTCTTGCATTCCTATACACTAATGATGAAAAATCTGAAAAAGAAATTAGCGAAACACTCCCAGTTTCCATTGAAACAAAAATATAAAATACCTAGGAATAAACCTACCTAAGGAGAAAAAAGACCTGTATGGAGAAATCTGTAAGACACTGATGAAGAAATCAAAGATGATACAAACAGGGTTTCCCTGGTGGTGAAAGGTTGGGAGTCTTCCTACCCATGCAGGGAAGATGGGTTCATGCCACAGTCTGGGAAGATCCCACATGCCATGGAGCAGCTGGGCCCATGAGCCATGTCCACTGAACCTGTGCGTCTGGAGCCTGTGCTCCACAACAGGAGAGGCCACAGCAGTGAGATGCCCGCATACCACAAAAAAAAAAGATGATACAAACAAATGGAGAGATATACCATGTTCTTGGATTGGAAGAATCAACATTGTGAAAATGACTATACTACCCAAAGCAATATACAGATTCAATGCAATCCCTATCAAACTACCAAAGGCATTTTTCACAGATGTAGAACAAAAACTTTCACAAGTTGTATGGAAACACAAAAGATCCTGTATGGCCAAAGCAATGTTGAGATAAAAAATGGAGCTGGAGGAATCAGGCTCCTGGACTTCAGACTCTTCTACAAAGCTACAGTAATCAAGACAGTATGGTACTGGCACAAAAACAGAAATATAGATCAATGGAACAAGATAGAAAGCCTAGCGATAAACCCATGCACATATGGTCAACTTATCTTTGATAAAGGAGTCAAGAATATACAATGGAGAAAAGACAGCCTCTTCAATACGTGGTGCTGGGAAAACTGGACTGCTACATGTAAAGAATGAAATTAGAACATTCCCTAACACCATACATAAAAATAAACTCAAAATGGATTAAAGGCCTAAATCTAAGGCCAGACACTATCAAACTCTTAGAGGAAAACATAGGCAGAACACTCTATGACATAAGTCATAGCAAGGTCCTTTTAGACCCACCTCCTAGAGAAATGGGAAAAAAAAATAAACAAATGGGACCGAATGAAACTTAAAAGCTTTTACACAGCAAAGGAAGCCATAAACAAGATGAAAAGACAACCCTCAGAATGGGAGGAAATATTTGCAAATGAAGCAACTGACAAAGGATTAATCTTCAAAATTTACAAGCAGCTCATGCAGCTCAGTATAAAAAAAACAAACAACCCAATCCAAAAATGGGCAGAAGACCTGAACAGACATTTCTCCAAAGAAGATATACAGATTGGCAGCAAGCACATGAAAGGATGCTCATCACCACTAATCATTAGAGAAATGCAAATCAAAACTACAGTGAGGTATCACCTCACACCAGTCAGAATGGTCATCATCAAAAATCTAGAAACAGGGCTTCCCTGGTGACGCGGTGGTTGGGAGTCCACCTGCTGATGCAGGGGACACAGGTTCGTGCCCCGGTCCAGGGGGATCCCACATGCCGCGGAGCGGCTGTGCCCGTGGGCCATGGCCGCTGAGCCTGCGCGTCCGGAGCCTGTTGCTCCACAACGGGAGAGACCACAGCAGTGAGAGACCCGCGTACCGCAAAAACACACACACACACACACACACACACACACACACACACACACACACAAAATCTAGAAACAATAAATGCTGGAGAAGGTGTGGAGAAAAGGGAACCCTCCCACTGTTGGTGGGAATGTAAATTGATACAGCCAATATGGAGAACAGTATGGAGGTTACTTATAAAAGTAATAATAAAACTATCATACGATCCAGCAATCCCACTACTGGGATATACCCTGAGAAAACCATAATTCAAAAAGTATCATGTACCACAATGTTCGTTGCAGCACTATTTACAATAGCCAGGACATGGAAGCAACCTAAGTGTCCATTGACAGATGAATGGTTAAAGCAGATGTGGCACGTATATACAACGGAGTATTGCCCAGCCATAAAAAGAAACGAAGTTGAGTTATTTGTAGTGAGGTGGATGGACCTAGAGTTTGTCATACAGAGTGAAGTAAGTCAGAAAGAGAGAAACAAATACCATATGCTAACACATATATATGGAATCTAAAAAAAAAGAAAGATAAAATGGTTCTGAAGAACCTAGTGGCAGGACAGGGATGAAGACGCAAATGTAGAGAATGGACCTGAGGACAAGGAGAGGGGGAAGGGTAAGCTGGGACGAAGAGAGTAGCATGGACATATATTCACTACCAAATGTAAAATAGATAGCTAGTGTGAAGAAGCTGCATAGCACAGGGAGATCAGCTCGGTGACCACCTAGAGGGGTGGAATAGGGAGGGTGGGAGGGAGAGGCAAGAGGGAGGAGATATGGGGACATATGTATATGTATATCTGATTCACTTTGTTATTAAAAAAAAACCAACACAACATTGTAAAGCAATTATACTCCAATAAAGATGATAAAAAAAACAAAGAGTACTCTCATACAAATAAACAAACATAACCAAACAGAATCCATCATAGATACAGAAAACAAACAGGTTGTAACAGGAGGGAGGGGGGTGGAAGGAGGAAAAGAATAAGTGAGGGAGATTAAGAGATACAAACTTTCAGTTATGACATAAATAAGTCACTGGTATGAAAAGTACAGTGTGGGGAATATGGTCAATAATTATGTAATATCTTTTATGCTGACAGATGACAGCTAGATGTATCATAGTGATTATTTTGAAATGTAAACAAATATCAAATCACTGTTATGTAACAGGAACTAACATAGTGTTATAGGTCAATTATACTTCAAAAACAAACAAACAAACAGAATCATAGAAAAAGAGAGATTTCTGGTTACCAGAGGTGGGAGGTAGGGGGAGAGGAATTAGATGAAGGTTGTCAAAAGTTACAAACTTCCATTTATAAGGAAAACTAAGTAGTAACAGTGTAATGTACAGCATGATAATGATAATTACCACTGCTCTTCATTATAAATGAAAATTGTTGAGATTAAATACTAATCCCATCACAAGGGAAAACAATTGTTTTTTGTTTATTTTGGTTATCATTTATCATATCACTAAATTTATTTTGGTTATCATTCATGATGTCTGTAAGTCAAATCATTATGCTGTACACCTTAAAGTTGTATAGTGCTGCATGTCAATCATATCTCAGTTAAGCAGGAAAAAATATATTTAAACTTCTAAAATAATGTGGGAAAAAGGTAGTATTAGGTGGAAAACAAGAAATTTGGGCCTGAGTTTCAAAAGGCTAAAGTAAATTGAGGATGCAATAAGTGAAAAAAGTTTCTGATAGAGATCTTTGTTATTCCAGAAAGCTGTAAGTAATTATAATACCATGATTATTTCTGGAAACAAATGTCTTATATTAGGTCAATTTATTTTATTTTTAAAAATCTTCATAAATCATTTGAAAGCCGTGTTTGTGAATATTGTCTCAGATAAAAAAAATTTTTATGGGCCACACATTAAAAGATATCTTGTTATGTTCAGTTTCTGTTAAAAAAAATACTTTCTTATACATATCTTCCCTGTACTTGTAAAGGAATTTCCATCTTTATTTTCTTTACTCTTTCTTGTTTCTGAATATTCAATGACTTTCTCTGCAGCTAATGAAAATTGAAGGTCTTCATATGTAATGTTTGAGAGTATAGATAGTATTCAGTGGAAATTGGGAGTCATCAAGCATGTTTTTTATCACAAGAACATAAAACTATCTGTACATATATTTTTTTATAAATCTTATATATAGGAAAATATAATTAAAAATCACCTACCATAAAATCAATGGTAAAACTATTCTTTGGGAATTTGTTTTTTTAAATCAGTGCAAAGCATAGTGAATAGGCTAAGGATATTTATAATCTCTGACTTATTTTAATATACTTGAAATTTTGCTTCTGGTAAGAGCTATTGCTTTCTTGTGTGACTTCCTGATTATGTTTCAGTAAAATGTGCATATAATAACAATAAACTGTATTCTGTGTGAAATATTTCCTATACATGGCATCCATTTTTACTGGACAGTGTTTGCTTGTGCATTAATAACATAGAAGCATTATTGAAGTTATATTTATTTAAAATAATTTAAACTCAATCAGGAAATCATTAAGAAAGGAGAGGGGCTTCCCTGGTGGCGCAGTGGTTGAGAGTCCGCCTGCCGATGCAGGGGACACAGGTTTGTGCCCCGGTCCGGGAAGATCCCACATGCCGCAGAGTGGCCGGGCCCGTGAGCCATGGCCTCTGAGCCTGCATGTCCGGAGCCTGTGCTCTGCAACGGAAGAGGCCACAACAGAGAGAGGCCCGCGTACCACAAAAAACAAATAATAATAAAGAAGGAGAAATTAGAGAAAAATAGAGATTGGATTTCTTAAATTTTCAGGAAGCTCCCTATCTAAAGAATCACTTTCAAACTCTATCTTTTCTTTAAAGATTCTGACAAGATAATTTTGTTGAACCTTCTCTAATTTCCATGTCTATATTTACATTTGTGTGAGGGCAATGGTGGAAGATTAGTAAATCTTTAGCTAAACTGAATATCACTACTGTATTTTACTCCTATCATTTAAGTAATACTTTTTATGCTTTTCA
>NW_006784958.1:69885-126966 GCF_000442215.2 Lipotes vexillifer | reverse complement strand
CACTCTTTCTGTATTTTTATCTTGTAAATTTGAAATACTTGAAACCAGTGCTTAAAATAGGTTTTATTATAAGGTTTTTTTTACTCATTTTATTTAAATATTCATTTTTAGTACTGTATGTTTTCCCCAAGTTGTAACCGTTTATATTCTCAAATTTATTAAAGGCATTCCTACAGGAGAACTTTGCATGTTAAGTGAGGAAGGCATAGTGTAAGGAATAATCCAGTATCTTTCTTATTTAGAATATCTGGGTTTTGGCCATAATTTGTTGACCATAGGATCTTTTATTCATTCTATTTTGGACTCAGTTTACTCATTTTTAAAATCTCAACATTCATTTCAGGGAGTAGTTATGAAAAGTAAATAAAGATTATACACACACATGAATATATGCATAAATATCATATTTATCCCTGTAAGTATATTACTGTTTAATGTTCAATAAACTTTTTCTTCCCTGACATCTTGTAATCATTCAAGTATTAATTTACTTGTCTATTTATCTATACATTTACCTATTCAACCAATTCATCAGGTCTTTACTATGTTCTCATGCTGTATAATTTTGGAATACACAGGTATATAAAACAGTCTTGGACCCCCCAAACACACAAACAAATGGGAAAAAAATAAAGATAAATAAATATAATTAAGTAAATGTGATAAATGCTCCAAAAGAGGTTTGTTCATGGTGGATTGTTATTATTTTTGATAATCATGTGCATTGTTTTCAAAATTCTATTTTCCACATTTTATTTCCACAAGTTCAAATGTAAGTTATACATTTATTAATAAATTATATTCCTTTTAATGTATTTAAATAGTTATTTGACTTTAGTAATATGTAACAAAAAGCATGCATTACTAAATCAATTTTATATATGCAAATATGCTTTTGACTTTTTCCTAGAAAAGTAACATCTAAATACATTATTTGGATGGTTCTATTTTTAGTAGCTAAAAATTCTCCATTGAAATTAATAGAGTCTTATTGACATCAAATGCTTCATTGAAATGAATGGGTTTTAGTAGTGAGTCATCCCTACTGGAATGAATGACATGTGTAATTTATAGATCATATAGTTACAGAAGGAAGGGACCTAATAGATCAGTAAGTCTGAGTTGTATGCTTGGCTGGAATATAGTTCCCAAATAGAGGACAGAATGTTTGGTCTTAGCCAAAATGCCATGAACAAAAGCTATTTTAATTTATTGCAATTAAAATGAATGGGATTCAATCTAACACGTTTATGAGGATGTGATAACTATCGAATCACATTCATTTCAGTGGGGTGTGTTAGTTATCCAATTCTATTCATTTCCATGGGGATCCATTATTTATCGAATCACATTTATTTAAATGGGGATTCATTAACTAAAAAATCTAATTAGTTTCCATGTGCATGCATTAGCTATCATGTCATCCTTCCTTTCAAAGACAATTCTCTAGCTATCGAATCCCATGCATTTATGTTTGGATTGGATTCTAGAGTTTGAAAAAGCTGTTACTCTTAATTAAATGGTTGCAATAAACTGTTATCGTTATTATACTGTTGCATATTTAAGACTATTTTCTAAATATCCAAAGACTTAGTCACCTCAATTTTCAATAGCTAAATGAAATGATCTCTCAAATACTAAAACATTTAGTAAAACATTTACTAAAACTAAAACATGTATTACCTTTCTAAGTCAGGCTGTATCATTTTTTCCCTGAAACCTAGCCATTTGGTGATGTTTTCATGTTCAGCGAGATTTTGAAAATGAGGGGAAATAATGTCAACCTTACAAGGCCATATGATTAAGTGCTTAGATTTATGAGTTATGTACACTAAGCTAATGTAACAGTATATGTGTCGTTAGAATCATAATTGGATGTATTTCATTTTTACTTCTTGGCCACAATTCCAACTCTTATTAAAAATAATACATGTTTTGGAGAAATCAGAATTTTCTTGTGCCAAGCTTACATAGTATCAAGTTCAACAGATAGCTAGAAATTATTACTATTGAGGTAGATTAAGCAACAAACAGTTACTCTAGACCAGTACACACAACTTTCTCAAACTATCTTGGTACATCCTAGATTTATGCAGATAACATAGCTTTTCCTAGCCTTAAATAAATGATCTTTTAAATAATACAGTGATTTAAGTCATTTTAGTTTATAAAAAGTTCAGGGACACAGAATAATGTGAATATATTATATCAGTAATATCTTAAGGCTGTGTTGAACTAAGAGACCTTTTAAATTACTGTGAGCTTAATACTTCGAGGTAGCTATTGAATTATTTAGCTCTTTTTCAACCTGTTAGATGACCATAAACACCTTATTTGATTTACTCTAAGTTTAGCAGTGCCATGTTTTTATCTAAATGAATTCATCTGAGAAAAATACACAGAAAAAGTAGAAATTACATAGACAAATAAACATGAATAGCATGAATAAAATGCTGTGTGCTAGCTAATGTGCTAGACAAATAGAATGAATAAAATGTTGTGTGCTAATAATAATTTTAGATTGCTTTTCAGATTTCATCTTTTAAGAATTAAGAATAATATGCTAATTCTATGTTAGCATTTCTGTAATATTTGAATCTTGTATCAACCATTATATTTTAAAAACCCACAAAAAAAAAGCATAAATATAAATTTATATTGATGTGTTGCAAAGTCAAAATGCCTAGGATTGAATCCCACTAATATTTGGTATCACTAAGACTTTGATAAACTTATTTAAATTTCTGGTGCCTGTATTTCTTCATCTTTAATATGAAGGATAAAATCAAAGCTACCTAATCGATTGTTGTGAGAATTATATCATATAGTCCTTATAAACTTCTTACTGTGGTACCAGTATGCATACTCACACTAAGACCCATATAAATCTGTAGTACTTCTATACTATAGTTTCCACTCAGTGTTTTATAAATTAGCTATCTTGTCATTACTAAATTTTTTAAAAGACAAGAGAAACAATTTTAATAAGCTGTCATCTAAGAATATTTCCCCTCTTAAAATAACTAAGATCAATTATATTTAAAAATGTAATGCCATTATAACTCAGAAAAAACATTCATTTTTTCTATATTATCAGTATTTTAAATATATAATTATTTATATAAAATTTTTATTTATGATTAAAGGCAAATAAAGATAGTCCTATATTTGGTAAGTTGCATTCCCCAATTATTTTAGAACTTAAAATTTTTTTCCATCGATATAAAAGTCAACTTGGTAGTTGTAACCTTCATCTAAGTCAAACATGGCATTGTTATGAGAGTGCTGAGGGGCTATGAGTAGTAGGTAGACACATGGGCATGTGAATGGTGTTCAAGGGATCCTGGGTTTTCTCCTGCCTTGTGAGGGAACGTGGAAGTGAATTAAAAGGGTCAATAAGCTAACAAAGGCAAGTTGTTACACATCCATGGTCAACTAGTGGTTTTAAGGGACAACCCATGTCACGTCTCATATGCCACGCTTATCATCACCGCCCATCTATCTAATCTGTACCCACATATTACGTCAGATTGAAACAGAAAGAAGGGATGGGATTCTGAAAGATCAAGTCTTCCAAGCAACTGAATATCCAAAGGGATGTTTAGATTTTTGGACACAATGGAGATTATCAGCTTCAACTCTCTGATCTCCCCTGCACCCCACCCCCTGCCATGCTTGTGAAGTATAAAATCAATCTGTTACAGAAAAATACAGAAGCTTCATTTTCTCTGCATATCTTAGAATTTTATAATTAATTTTGTAACCCTATCACACTTATTTGTCCCGTTATCTTCCTTAAACATTATTCTGGTGAACGTGCAACCCAGATTTAGCCAGATTTTTATGTCACACACCCTTTAAACCCACATTCCGCTTAAGTGGTAGGAGTTGGATATTTTATTAGATTTCCTTCCCCAGATGTTTCTGGAAGTCTCCAATTGGGAGATTTTGGAATTCACAAATTCAACTCAATGTAGCTTATCTCCTCATAGCTCCCTTTTTAGATACTCATCTGTTTTCATATTACAATCACCTCCCTTAAAAGAAAGACCTTTTATCTCTTTCATACTGCTTTTTCCTATTGATATTATTTCAAATTGACACATTAAATATTGACATTAGTCTCTTCTATCACTTCCCCACACGTTAACTACAACCAGATTATAACTAAATGCCTTAGGATAACAGACAGGAATTTAAAATGGAAACAGAAAGTCATATATAGCTGTTCTCAAATTTCACAGAACTTGGCCAGCCCTTAGGTATCTCCTACTAAATAGTATTCTTAACTTTCTACTTCCTTTTAGGTAGTGGCAGAAAACTTTCTCTCTGTATTAGGAGGACTCTTGGACATTTCTCCTTTACCTGGAGGCTACGTGTCAGGTTTCTTTTTGTTTTTTGGCTGTGTCGGGTCTTAGTTGTGGCACGCGGGGTCTTCCTTGAGGCATGCGGGATCTTCGTTGTGGTGTGCGGGCTTTTGGTTGTGGCACACGGGCTTCTTTCTAGTTGTGGCGTGCAGGTTTTTCTCTCTCTAGTTGTGACGCATGGGGTCCAGGGCACGTGGGCTCTGTAGTTTGTGGCATGCGGGCTCTCTAGTTAAGGCCCGCAAGCTCAGTAGTTGTGGCGTGTGGGCTTAGTTGCCCTGTGGCGTGTGAGATCTTAGTTCCTAGACCAGGGATCAAACCCGCGTCCCCTGCATTGGAAGGCGGATTCTTCACCACTGGACCACAGGGAAGTCCCAAAACCTGTCAGTTTTTAAGACACAAATTAAAAACAACAACAACAACCAGGTTCCCTCCTGCATTCCTACCCCAGGAGGTGCACCTCCAAAGTCCTCATTTTCTGCTCTGATGTGGGCCACTTGGCAGGCCATTTTCTAAGGATCACTGACAATAGTTATCATTCCATTTTATCTCCAGGAATTGGCTTTGCCATAGAGCTCCTACCACGTATCCATGGGAGTTTTAGAGTAAGTAGCAAGATGAATACAGAGCATTTGGCATTTCGTTTTGGGCAAATTGAAATATTATAATTCTAGAATAGACCTTAGTTATTTTCATCTATATCTGCAGGTGTAATATGTCAAAGACCATGTTCATATTTATATGCTAACACATATTTCAGCATATGCCAAAAAGCAAGAATACATATCATGATGGAGAAGTTATGGATTTATAAGATCTGGATTTTAGACCATGTTCCTTCAAAAGTAACTTTAAGACATTGAGAAGATACATTACTTTTATTAATCTCTCAATATTCTCAGTTATGAATTGAGAGTGTAAAATGGTCTAAAATACTTGACTATGTGCTACTCCTCCAAGAGGAAGATAAACAAAATGTCCTACTGTATAGCACAGGGAACTATATTTAATACCCAGTGATAAAACTTAATGGAAAAGAATATGAAAAAGAATATATATATATATCTGAATCACGTTGCTATACAGCAGAAATTAACACAACACTGTAAATCAACTATACTTCAATATAATATTTAAAATTTTAAAAATTAAAATAAAATAAAATATTTGACTATGTGTTACTCCCAGAGGAAGAAGACTGATGGATGGAAAATATTTAATCATATAGCTGGTGACTATGTTTTTGTTTATATATTAGTAATTTTCTTTAATATTAATTATTTGGCCATCCTATCCCTGGGCAATAAGGCTCTTTCAGTTCTAGTTCCAACCTATCTCTCTAGCTTCACTTCTATCAACAGGCTTCTCCTATTCCCTGAGATCCATTCATGCTGAATTTTTCATGAGTGTCTCACATACCAGAGCCTTTCCTATTCCTTACGATGGAATTTTCTGACCATCTTTTTTGGCTGACAAACCATCTCTACTTCTTGACACAACCCAACTACTCTCTCCTCGTTAACCATCTGTGACCGAAATGCTCCAGGTAAATGCCACTGGCTGAGTCTTTTGTCTATTTCCCATGTATCTGGTTCATCTCTCTACAAAAACACTGTATAAAACAAAGTGAGTATGTGACAGCATGAAAAGAGCTAAATATTGTAGTCAGAGAAACCCAATTCCCTAATCTCAGCCTTGTCCCTTTGAGTTATATCTCTGAGGGCAATTAATCTCTCTAAATCTTAGTTTTTTAATATTTAAAAAGGGATATAAATTCCTGTTTTAGATTGTTGTGATCATTAAATGACAGTATATACAGTGGTTCTAACACACAGTAAATGTCCCCAAAATGATTTTTTCCTTCCTCTTATATCTCATATTACCATATTCAAAATGTCTGTCAATAGATGGAAAAATGCTTCTCTTATGACCTATGACCTAGATAAATAAAACTCTCTTGTGTACCTTCTAAGTCACAGAAATTACTTTTGTGTTTTCATCCTTTCAGACTAACAAGAGTTTTTAATGTCACACCCCATCTTGTCAGAAATATTGCAGTTATAATCTCTCAGGGAGTTTACCATTTAGCTTATGCTGATGTCTATTGTGAGCAAAAATAAAACCTCCTTCTACCTCATGCTCTCCATTCCAAACCTTGGGCTTCAGGTGTCATTTATACCATTTGTTTTTCCAAAAGCGACAGCCTTCACTCTACCCTGGGGTTTTCTTTATCACTAGAATTGGCTCATTAGGCAGAATTAGAATGCATGGTTGTAATAACAAGGAATCTCCAGCAATTACCATGAAAAACCTCCAGTGGTAAGGAATCCATTGTATTAAATGTCTTTTAACTAAAAGAATCACTAGCTAAACAGTTTATGTAAATATTTTACTATGGAATAAAAAATTAGGAACAATGATGAGAAAAAAGTAAAAGACTGAGACCCCAAATTCAAATTATTTGTAGGAAAAAGTCTTGAGACACCAAGTAGTTGCAGAAGTAATTTGTCATTGGCAAGATGAGTATGCCCAACCTATTTTGTAAGAGATTGTGAAAAAAAATAGAACTACTGATCTGTTGATGTATTTTTGTTATGAACCCAATAGCAGATTTAACTGGTTTGTTATTGTAGAAGGGGATATGGATGCTAGAATTAGGAAGGAAGGGTCTCTCTAATATACCTGTTGACCATGTAGTGCTGGCTGGGGAGGCTTTCATTTTTAGGAAGAAATTATACAATTCACTTATTGATAAATGTTTATGAATTACCCATAAATTTTAATGTAAAAAATAACTATGGCATGGGCAAGAAACAATGAAAGTATTTGTAATACAGGATTATTTCTTGTAGACAATGTTAAAGTATATATATTACTATAAAAATCAACAGAAATGATGTTATAACTTTATTATATATGCATTTTATGTAAGAATATTTTTCATGATAGAATTGTAACACTAATGAATACAGCAACAAACGAGAATGCAAAAATAGATCTTAATTTCAGGGTCAGAATATTCCTGGCTTCTATTGGTAACTCTTAGGAATTTTCTATAGAACTATAGTCTACATCTAAATTCTCAAAGACAGAACCATATGAACAATAATTTTATATGTTTTTTAATTAACAGTTTTTAATACCTCATACTGCTGTGATGACTTTTTAATGCTAGAATTCCCCCTCCTTCTTTCCCTCCTGTAAATGTGGACCACATATCACATGGCTGATTCTTGGCACTTCAATTTCAACCACCCTGGCTTCCGAAAAGCACACTGTACACTTCACTGTTTCTGTTTTGCAATCACTGTAACAGCTTTCTGAGATATGCAGCAGTATACACTATGCATTTTAGATTAGAATCTGCCCTCCCCCCCAACTTTTAATCATTTAGCTTTCTGGGGGCTTCATCATTTCTGTTAATGGAAAGAAGACATTTAAACATTTGTGCAATCATTTTATTTGCAGTCTGATGAATACACTAACTCTAGTACAAGGATATTTGGTCATATATACTGTGTCATTTTGACTTCAGTATCCCTTCCTATTTGTTAAAGGAGAGAGATTATTTTTTCATTTAATAGGGTGATAAAATAAAACACATATTTTGGGGGTGAATTACCTGGTCACAGTCATCTCAGAAATAATTTCCATTAGATAGTTGTGCTTTTGAGTGTCTAGTGATTAACAGTGCACTCAGAAAGTACATTTTGTCATTTGATTTTACTTGTACCAGAAGTTAACACTAGAAGATTATGGAACTGGGTGTAAGAATTGTCTTGAAAGAATTTTATATTTTCCTAATAGGAGTAGATTTTCACCTTTCTAATTATTTTTAAAGTGACAAAGAGTAATCAAAAAAATTCCACTAGTATTTTTATATCAGTGATTTCAGTAAGAAGTTTGATCATGTTTCTAGCTCAAAATAACAACAGGACTCAAAATTGTAATAAATGCCCTTAAAATTCTTTTCTAAAAATATTTTTAGAATTTTCTCCCCCCAAAATATTTCAATGTAGGTATAACATCTATCAGTTATTTTTCCCCTTAGGTAGTTTAGGGAGACACTGTTTAAAGATACATGTTACACAATATTCAATTTGAATCTTATTTTTTATTCAACTGAGTAATCAAAGAACAAACAACATTTTTTTAAGGTTTTGCTTTTCAGAATATTATTTATCAAAAATAAAATAGTTTCCAAAAAGAATCACTGCTATCATCTCCTCTTCATGCAGTAGCAATTAAGATATTTTTGGTACATTTTAACCTGCAGATTTACTTAAAGAAAATATAAATTTAAAAACTTAAATTTATGACTAATAGACAATTTGAAATTTGTGCCAAAGATTAGTAGTTTTCAAATGCTCTGTATGCTTCCCTGTATCTGTTATTTTTACCTCTTATTTTAGGATAATGCTAAAACCTGATTTTTTATTGTTGTTGTTGTTGATGTAGTTTTCTATGAGTTAACAGAACTATAAACAGGTGGGACTGATAGCATGAAATTCACATTTTGTTGTACTAGAAAAGACATTTACCATATGGGGGAAAAAAAAACAACACCAAGAAAAAGGAGCAGTTCCTCTCTGTACTGCTGGATTTGTGAAAATGCATTCATTTAGGAAAATACATGATTGTTGTTGGTTGTGAAATGATGAGATGGAAAATTAAGGTCCAAATTAAGAACTATAGTAAAAGGAAAGCAACATTTTTAAATTTATTTCCAACAGAGCAGAACCTAGTCTTCAAAGACTCCAAAGTCCAGCTATTAAGTAATAAGGTAGTTTTTACTGAGGAGACATGCAGGATATCCAGTATAATTAGATAGTAGGCCCTAGAGGATTTACAGGACTTAGGATCTTTTAGAGTCAAAGAGTTAAGTAAGCCAGTATTAAAAGACCTATCCCTGATATGGATAAATCCCACATCTGTAAGTTGTTTTGGAGTTTTGCTTTGAACCTTAACTCAACAGTCCTTTCTCTTCGACGGGCTGCATCCATGTTTAGCTGTACATTGGGCAGCTTGGGGTGTCTCCGTTGTCTCTCTCTGCCTGTCTTAAAAGTTCTTTCTCCCTATTTTCTTCTTTTTTTTTTTTCTTCTTCTTTAGGTGCATGCTTCTCTCCAAATCATTTAAATTAAGTGCTAAAATATTTTCATTACCAGAATATTATTTTCAGATTTTAAATGTTGCATAATAGAGGAATTTCACACTGCTCTTCTAATTCTCATGATTTAACATGGAAATATATTTCTTCCACACAACTGGATTCTCAACACTGGTATAATTTCCAAAGTATTCATAATGAACTGTTAATTTAGAAAGGGAAAAAAATGAGCTGATGTGATTCAACATGTGACAGAGAATTTTATAGACAGAAAATTCAATAGCTGACCGAAATATGTTTTGTGCTCTGATAGGCAGTCTGAGGCATTGTTTAGATTTATTATATTTCTCTCCAGTTCAATCTCATCTTGTAGCTTTTCTTGTCTCCCATGGGCCCATTTCTCTTCGTTTGCTTTGTCCTCAGTGTCTAAATCTGGAAATCTCCTTTCTTTACTTTCCCCCATTCTTTCCTTATAAAAGGTTTCTGGATGTAAGCACTTTCCAGTCATTTTAATTTTTTAAACAAATAAAAGAGAGCTGCATGCATGTATTAATCCATTTTTAATAGCCACTACTGAAAGACAGGGCATTTTCCTGGTATTGTTTTGAATTGCTATTATCTTAAAAGAGTTTTATTTTTATCAATATCTATTGTGACATTCAGTTAAAATGACAAAGACTCCCATGCTGGGCAAACTGAAGAAACGCTTTAGTTCACTGAATAAAGGACTGAGGCTGGCTGTGGAGGATTTTTAAAATATTTTTGTTCATATTCTATTGATGCTATAGTTCTTCTTAAATAATTTTCATGTACTATTAAGAGAACATGGTATTTAGCATGCAGATAACTTTTTCACCAGATCGACTATCGTTACGTGAGATTTGGTACATTGCTGCCATCTATCGACAGAAAATGAATACATCTTTTAACACTGTATGACAGCTAAAACTAGTGGATAAGCATATATTCATTTATACTTAAAAAGACAGTCTACTTATTAACATCTACTAAAACTGAAAAGAATGAATCTAAGAGACATGGGTATAGCGAGCACATGTGCCAATATCATAGCGCTGGACAACACAGTCTCTTATATAGGTTGAAAAATAATTTTTACATACTTAACCTACAAGATTATGGGTAGAAAAAATACAGTTATATTGTCAGCCCCATTCTACAAATGAGGAGACTGAGGCTGAGAGTGTATTACTGATTTGCCCAAGTCGTGGAGCTGATCAGGGGAAGAGTTGGCTTGAATGGAATTCTACTGGTCCTACTCTCTGGAATCTCTTTCCAATACTTTGCAGGGCTTGAACTTTCATAACACTTCTTCCTTAACCCTTGCTCAAAATAACCATTATGTACACACAGCTACTACCTAACCAGAACCCTGCCCCTTCATTCTTTCAACAAATATTTAAGGGCCTGTTCTTGGCCAAGAACTCTTCTATGAATTGAGAAACTGCTGGGATCAAGAAAGACAAGATCCCTGCACTGTTTGAGCTCAAATTCTAGTGTGGATAGAGGCAACAAAAGCATTTACACACATGGATGGACAAGATGAGTTCAGAGAGTGGTAAGACCCATAGAAAAAAAGTTAGTAGTATGAAAGTGAGAATCAGGGCACTGCTAATCCTTATGGAAATGTAAAAGAAGTAAAAGTTACAATCAAATCTTTTAGGAAAATAAAGTTTAGTTGAGAAGACACAACAAATGAGCCTATAAATAATTATACAAAATAATAGCAGAAATACCGGGAAATAGTAATAAAAAAAAAAATACTGTGTAGCCCACACTCCACTCCCTGGGCCTCAGGGTACAGAATTAGTAACGTTTGATACCAACCAGAATAATAAAGGATCACCTCACAAAGGACGGAATCTCAGCCAAGTATCAAAGAGAAGATTCCATTTTTACAGAGACAGTACTGAGGCAGAGGGAACATTTTTGCAAAGGAGTGAATGTAAGGATAATGAAGGGATGCAGTTTGTAACACCAAGGTACAGGAAAAACATTCTTTGTTTTCTAACACAGGCACTTAGCACCACCTCAGGTTTTGGTAGATATTGCATTTCTAATACCTCTTCTTTTTTTTTTTTTTTTTGGCCTTGGCTCTTTGTCCAGAGCAACGTTCTTAAAATAATGCTTTTATCGCATAGGGTTTCCTTTCAAAAAATTGCCATATTCACTATTCTTAAGCATTTATTCTGATTTACATTCTAAAATATTTCAGAAGTATATACTGAAAAAAACTTAGCAAATAAAATGCAAGTAAGCGTAGGAAAATATTACAAGTAAAATTTGCTAATAAATGGTATTCTCTCTATAAAGTGAGAATTTCTTATTGGAATATTTTTATTCTCAACAAGTCTTCTAATTAAATCTAACTTTCTATTACATATGATGAAATACCCATTTTCATCAATGAATTCAACTTAAATTCTAACAAGAATAATTAGAAAAAATGTGCAGTGGCTCTGTGTTCTCACTTAGAACAAAAATACAGTGGCTATATGCTCTAGGAAGCAATAAAGCATTATGAGAAATCAGATATTTTTTGCAAATAAAAGCTACATCTCCCTTTCCTTGTTGTAAAGTGCTCTTCATTCCAGTTCTAAAGGGCATCCTCTAGGAATCTAGCACCTACTTAAATTTCAATATCTTAGATAAAGTACCCGTAAGCAAAGATATACGGTAACTGTCTTTCTTTTTGTTTTGTTAGTTGTGAAGTTTAGAACATAGAAGTTTGAGCCAGCAACAAATTTTAAATGATTCGTAGGTATATATTCATTTCCAAGTTATGTCTTCAGAGTTGGAGATTTATCTCTGGACCAGTTAATTCAATCAGTGTAAATAATCTGTCCTGAATCTAAAACCCAAAGTGGTTCTTTGGGTGTGTAATTGAGCCAATGAATTGACGAATTGTCAGTTCACCTCTCTATGCAATTTGGCCACACTTGACTCTCTATATAAAGGCAATGATACTAATTGAAAACACAAGTTTAGCCGTTATTCAGACAAGACACAGTAATAAAGCAAATTCTTTAGCTTTATTCATCTATCATGAATAATGTTATTACTATGAAATGCATTATGCAAGCTGTATTTTATTTTCTTCACAGATTACATGAAATCTGAGCTGCACTTTTTTTTTTTTTTTTTTTTTTTTTTTTTTGCGGTACGCGGCCCTCGCACCGTTGAGGCCTCTCCCGTTGCGGAGCACAGGCTCCGGACGCGCAGGCTCAGCGGCCATGGCTCACGGGCCCAGCCGCTCCGTGGCATGTGGGATCTTCCCGGACTGGGGCAAGAACCCGTGTCCCCTGCATCGGCAGGCGGACTCTCAACCACTGCGCCACCAGGGAAGCCCTGAGCTGCACATTTTTACAGCACATGTTATAATAAGAATTCTGGGCTCAAGTCTTTTCAACGTATTTTGTTCTGCTCTTGAAACTTCACTTTTTTTTTTTTTTTTTTTTACACCATTACTAGTTTCAAATGATTTACATTGTTAAGAAAAGGACTGTAATATACTGCATCAGACCTTTTTCATTTAAGTGTTCTGGTAAATAATCCTGGGCATGCCAGTGAAGCATGATAACACCTCCTTCAATTCTGTTTCTCATTTTAAGAGCAAGGATCAGGAGATGCTCTGCATTTGTTCCTCCGTGTATTTATGATTTCCAATATTTGTAGATTGTGAATCTTCTTGCCCTTCTGAGTGTGCCTAATTTTCTTTAACACTTGTTTGATTAGAGCTTTTAAAGAGGTAGAGAGATGATTGATAGATAGACAGGCAGATTGGAATCTATAGTGTTCACTTAAATCAATTTAAGAATAGGGTGTAGTCTGAGAAATTTTTCCCACTGAAGGTGTATTTCTACTTGGAGGATTATTTTGTGTAATATGCTGAGGACAAGCGTGTGGGTGGAGGTAAAGGAGAGGGATATAATTCCAGGAAAATAAATTAAAAAGAGAAATGTGCAAAAATACCAAAGCATGGGCAAGCTTGCAGTCTCACAGAAGTATTGAGACTGCAAGCTCATTTCTGGAGCATAACATGAGTGAAGGAACATGAAGCGTCTAGAGAGGGAGGTGGGAGCTGGATCCTGAAGATCATTGTATACCATGCTAAGGACTCTAGAGTTTATATTTGGTGATGGGGGTAGAGGGAAGAGAGGGTAGGAAGTGCTTCGGAATTGTGGCATGATTAGATTCTTTTTTTTTTTTTAATTACTTGATTGGAATGTGGACAAAGGATTGGGCAAGTCAGAGAGATTAATACCAGGTTATTGATGACCTAAAGGAATGATTTTAGGTATGAAAAAGAGGACATGGAAATGCCATGTTAGTGGCACAATCATTAGGGCCTGCTCACCAAATAAAAATAGGGGATTTTCAACTTAAAGAAAAATGTACAGCATGAGAATTGTGAGTTTAAGTTTTATTCAGGGACCTTATTGTGGACTATAGCCTAGGAGATGATAGCCTCTCAGTAACTCAGTATTTTGTAGAAAAGGTAGTTTATATATGAATTTTCTGGCTAAGAGAAACATACAGTCAAGCATACATCTTGTTAAGATTGACTGCTAATCACAAAGAACAAGCATCTCAAGTTAATGATTTTAGTGCTTTTCTATGTATGGGAAAATGGGAAAATTTGGGGTTATTGAAATTTTCCTGAGATATGTATCTAACTATCTATCTGCTTGTTTATCCAAAGCACAGACTGACGGTTTTTCACCCTGAATTCCTCTCAGGGTGCAGGTAGGTGAACAATTGCAGTGGGTTGTGACTTAAACCTTGTAGAAATGGGTGGTGAACAATGTTGTTCATTTCTCTTTGTTCACAAGCTGAGAAACAAAACAAAAACAAACAAAACAAAACAAACAAAGAAACAAAACAAAAACAAAGAAACAAAAACAGAAAAACAAAAACAAAAAAAAATAACTTCATTTTTTCTGTTTTGAGTAATGACATGAATATTGCTATTCTAAACTACAATAAAGAATAAGGAAAAGGAACAGGTTTGGAGGGAACAAAAAAGTATTAATTAAATTTTAAGTCTGTTGAATATCTTGAATGGAGTGAACATACACTATTTTTTCACTTGGAAAAAATAACAACTACGTGTGTGCACAAATTTTGTTCTGAGGTGCAAAATATGTGAGTATTAGGAAAGAAATCCAAAGGAAAAAAAAGCAAGTGACATGAAAAAGAGGGTTTATAGAGTTTCTGACATATATGAATTGCCTAATAGAGATTTGCCAAATGAATAAAAAAATTATGTGCCAGGTTCTAGTCTAATGCAAAGAACACAAGGTGGCAGACACAGTACTTGCCTTCAAAGAGCTTGCAGCCCACTGCGTGAGATAGAATAATAAAAATACCATTAGTAGAAGATGCCTTCAAAGTTTTCCTAGAAGAGGTATAATGGATTCAGGAAAACTTCTAATGGCTGTTTCACCAAAGAATTAAAGAAATTGCTGCAGTGTGAGGAATGGATTGGAAGTGACAAAGACAGCCTGAACATTCCCCTCAGCTGAGCTAAATTTTAGGTGTGTTTTTTACTGATATAGGCCCCTGACCTCCCTTTTCTTAAGAGCATTTCTTTGTAAATTGTAAATTCTTTGAGATGTAAAACTACTACAACCCAGGAATGTCCTTCTCAAGGACATGAGGTCCATCCCTTTGAAATGTAATGTAGTGACATATATCCAGGTCTCTGTAGGAGAGTAGAAGCCTAACTTCAATGAGCACCAGTTAGCAAACACAGATGGCCTCATCATCATGATCAACCTCCCCACTAACTTCCAGTAATTCTTTCTCACTAGCATGCCCCAGAGCTTAAAAACTCTCCTGCCCTTTGTTTCAATCTCTCTCCTCTATTTCAGTAGTCTCTCCCTTCACACCAACATTGTTCAAATTTTCCCAGATCTACTTGTACTTGTGTGTGTGTGATTAGTTCTGTGCAATTTTATCACATGTTTAGATTCATTCACCCATCACACAGTGAAGATAAAGAATAGTTCCATGACCACAAGGATCACTTGTATTGCCTTTTTCTAATCCGATTTATTCTTTTCTTTTCTTCCTGCCAGGTCCTTAACCTTTGGTAACCGCTGACCTGTTCTCTAGTTCTATAATTTTGTCATTTTAATGCTGTTATTGAAATGGATTCATAAAGTATATAACATTTTGAGATTGACGTGAATCAGCGTGATTCTCTGGAGACTAATCTGGGTTATTACATGTATTAGTAATTTGTTGCATTTTTTTGTCAAGCAGTATTCCATGGCATGGCTGTATCACAGTTTGTTTAAGCATATACCTGTTTAAAGACATCCAGGTCATCACTAGGTTTCAGCTATTATGATTAAAGCTGCTATAAACATTCATGTATGTACAGGTATGTGTGCAAACATAAGTCTTGCATGTTGCATGTTTAGTTTTATAGTAAAACTGCCAAAGTGTTTTCAAAGAAGTTGCATCACTTTACATACCTATCAGCAAAGCATGAGGGACCCTGTGTCTCTGCAACCTCCTTAGCATTTGATGTTTTCACAGTTTTTTTTTATTTTAGTCATTTTGATAGATATTTAGTGAAACCCCATGGTGGTTTTTACTTTTCCCTGATGATGAGTGATGTTGAACAACTTTACATGTGTTTATTTGCCATCTGGCTATCCTCTTCAGTAAAACGTCAGTTCATGTCTGGAAGTTTTCAACAGTGCAGACAAATTAGGCTACTACAGTAAACCACAAGAAAGAAAATGGGAAACCACACTAGCAAAGTGTTAGGGGTACGAAGAAAAGAAATCAATATTAAGTGATCTTTAAGGGATGGTTATTTGGAAGTAAGGATGTGGAAAATAGTAAATTCATGGATGACACACAGGCTTCTGACCAACTCATTGTAAATAGAATGGCCAGTTCAGCTGGTTGAAGATAAACAAAGAAATGTATAAACTCCTTAAGAGATATTTGTGAAGTTTGAGGTAGTTGTAGATATATATGAGTTTCTTTCATTTTATTCAAGAGATCTAAACAACACTTGAGTATGTGATAAAATTTGTTCATTGTGTTTGCTCATTTCATCTTGTCAGGAAACTGGTACAGCCTAAGAATTGGTTGATATTTTCTGGAAAGATGATTTAAAATAGAAAAATAAATGACCAGAAATAAAGCAGAAAAACAAACAATTCATATAGAAACATTTGAAAATATATCGCTCAAAAAAAACCCTCTTCCACCCCTTATGGTCAAGAAGTAGCGCTTTCTAACTATTCTGCTGATCAATACAGACTTTCCTTGTTTATTACATGGACTAATACATAATTCTATAACCCTTCCTCAAACACACACACATATTGTTCCCACAGGTAAAATAATAAATAAAATGAAGAGGATTTCTTTAGAATCTTATCTGCATAATTCAAATAAGTATAGACTTTGGAACTACATTGCCCAAGAATTTGAAACAATTCTATGCAACCATTGGGGAAATCAGTGTCTTCTGTAAAAGAAAAGTGAAACATCAAAAATTTTTGTTCAGCTTTACTGTATAAGAAGACATAGTTTTGAGTTCTTGAACCACAGGAAAATAAGCCACAGGTGAAGAGACAATAGGCTGTAAATGCCAAATAATACTTTCACAGGTCTGTAAGTTGATGACAGCTCAGTTGATGTTAACTTGATATCCCCAAGTAAATGATTGTGCTCAGGAGGAGCTGGATACAGCTTAAAGGTTAATGGCTACTTGCATAATTGTGCACACTGTATTCACATAGGCATCAACTCCTTTTATAAAATACTGTCCCAATGAGACCAGCAATTTTTAGTTTCCAAGAACGAAGCTTTGTCTTTGGATCAAAAAGGAAGGCAGAATATCATAAAGAACCTTCACACTGCATTGTCTGTGTTGATGTTGGTGACTTTTTACTTTATGTTGTAAAGTTATCTCAGAATGAAAACAAATTTGATGGAGCTCTCAAAAATTTGGAAATTTTAAATCCCCAAAGGGTTGGCTGAAACCTGGGGTGGGACAGGAGGTGTAGAGTTGAAAAAAGATGGTACAATGAAAAATAGCTAGGCTTTAAGGATGAGTGTGTTTCCTATAGATGAAGATAAATTAAATATGTTAATTATTTTGAGAATAGGGCTTACTATTTTTTGTGAAAATAATGAACATTATTATTGAAATATGCTAAGGAAAGCAAAATGACAAAAATTAGAAAAAAAAAGAAAAAGAATGAAATCCAAGTACTATCATCTGTTAATAATAACCATCATTTATATTTTCTGAACATTTAACTTTTAAAAGTTTTCAGGTAGATATCATTCTTATTATGATGCCCTACTCTTGTGCATATGTTATAAAATAAAAAGGCTAATCCAAGTACTATCATCTGTTAATAATAACCATCATTTATATTTTCTGAACATTTAACTTTTAAAAGTTTTCAGGTAGATATCATTCTTATTATGATGCCCTACTCTTGTGCATATGTTATAAAATAAAAAGGCTTGAGGGTTTCCCTGGTGGCGCAGTGGTTGAGAGTCTGCCTGCCGATGCAGGGGACACGGGTTCGTGCCCTGGTCTGGGAAGATGCCACATGCCGCGGAGCGGCTGGGCCCGTGAGCCATGGCCGCTGAGCCTGTGCGTCCGGAGCCTGTGATCCGCAGCAGGAGAGACCGCAACAGTGAGAGGCCTGTGTACCGCAAACAAAAACAAAAAAAACAAAAACAAAAAAGAAAAGGCTTGAAAGATTTTATGTTTCATAAAACAATTCATGAGTGAAATAATTCAAAAATGTTTATTGATACTTGTTTTACATTTACTTTATATTGTTTTACATTTACTTTATATTGTTTTCACATATAGCTTCTCTGATCTGTGGATTTTTGTGGAAATGTTAAGCACTACGGCACTCCTGATTTTAGTTATTCAGGCCCACCCCCAACCAAAAGCTCAGCTGATGATTTCAGGATGGCTGTCTTTATTTTCATGAAGGTAATGATATGCCAGGTGTTACTCAGATACTGATCTGTCAGTCAAACCCTTTATCATGAATATAATATCTAACTTCCACTGTATAGAAAGCTGTCCATTTATCTAAGACAGTCCCAGGCAGACAGGGATATGCTGTCTGGAACTACATTCTTTCCTTAATATATAACCCATGTCTCTTGAATTGTCAGGTAATTTGAAAGGAAAAGTATCACAGCACATCTTTCTCATTCAAATTACACTGTCCATCTTCCTTCTCCTACCCTTTACCCTGCCTGTATCTCTGGGAACTCTCTCAGCATGTAAAATTAACTAGGCAAAAAATAGGAAAGTTACCTATACCAGTTATTAAAATATGAACATAAATTCTAAGCCCAATTTCTTTTCATAGCCTGGTGTTTTATAAAAGTACACAAGCAATTTGACTATCCATTATTTTACATCCAGGGAATTGGAGATTTATAAGAGAGATGCTTAGATTTCTACCTCAGTGAAGCAGAGGGTAGAGCAGAAGGAAAGTTTTTACTTTGATCACTAAAGAAGAGTCTCAATTAGTTGAGGGTGGAGGTAGGTGGGCTTGAAACATAAGGCTTGCATCTGAATTGAGGTGGGACAAACCCTTGCAAGAACCAGATTAAAGTACTCTGTTCTTCAGGTTTGTGGTTACCAAGGGGAAGGGGGAGCCGGGGAAGGATGCATTGGGAGTTTGGGGTTAGCAGATATAAACTATTATATGTAGAATGGATAAACAACAAGGTCCTATAACACAGGGAACTATATTCAATATCCTGTGATAAAGCATAACGGGAATGAATATGAAAAAGTATGTATATATATGTATAACTGAATCACTTTACTGTACAGCAGAAATTAACACAACTTTGTAAATCAACTATACTTCAATAAAATAAATTTAAAAAGAGTACTCTTCTTTATGAAGTATGCTTTCATAAATGGATGTGGGCAAACTTGAGAGGGGTGTGTGTATGTCTGTGTGTGTATGTAACATGCACACACACATTTTAAAATTATGTTTTTCATCAAAGGTTTATTGGGAAAAATTGAAAGAGGGCATGAGTTGGAAATGCATCTCCCAGCTAGTTAGGGAAGTTTTAGATTGGGATTTTGACTTGCTTCGGGCTACTGTGTTTCCTGGAAATTTCCAAGTGGGAGTTTTCCTAGGGAAAGAATATCTATAGTTTAATAGGTATGTGTGACCATGATAACTTTACAATCATTAAATTAGTATAAATAGCAATAATTTTATTATTTGGATATTTTCTTTGGCCTTCTGTTATCTAACAGTACCTGGGAAAGTCTTACACACATTCAGTGAGTTTTGGTCAACGATAAAAAGATCATTTTCTATTTGACTGAATTTGGAGTTCGACTTAGACAGTTTCTAAGTTATTAGGAGAGCAGAAGAGCATGTGCTAATTTGACATGTATGAGAGAGCAAGGATAAAGCAGAATGTGGAAGGAACTTATGTTTATCTCTGTATATATTCTACTCATATAGTTCTAAATATTTGTATTTGTTTTCAGATAAAACAGAGACTTGAAGATGACAAATTCTCAATTTGAAAAGGGAGAGGTTTCTTTTGATGTAAAATGAGGAATTCAAAAGCTCTTTACGAGCTATTGGTCTAGGTAATGGTTTTTAGAAATAAGACATTTAAACTATATTGGAATATAAATGAAAGTGTTAGGTTTTAAGAAATTGTAATAGAAATGATTTTTAAGTAGTCCAAATTATATATGGCAGAATTCTCTAGAATATGTTATTGAATTGATCAAGCTTGGAGTATACTTGCAAAGGAGCAATTTAACATGTTTTATAAATATTGTGTAATATGTTTCCTTAAAAGACATTTGTTTACCAGGCTGATATTCGTACAAATTATTCTGTAAGGTATTACATTATCAGAAGCCCTCAGACTTCCCTGGTAGTCCAGTGGTTAAGACTCCGGTGCTTTCACAGCAGGGGGCATGGGTTTAATCCCTGGTGGGGGGTGAACTAAGATGTCACATGCCGTGCAGTGTGGGCAAAAAATAAAAATTTAAAGAAATATATTAATAAAAAGAAATCCTCATAATTTGGATATCTTATCATACTTTTAGAAGACGATTCTGGATCTTGGGATATTTTCCTGCTTAAATATCAATATATTTTTAGAATGCAACATTTTTCAGAGGGTACTATACCAGCTTGCAGAATGATTTAAGGAAAAAGAAAAGAAAGAAAGAAAGATGGAAGGAAGGTAGAAAGGCAGGCAGGCTGGAAGGAAGAAGGGAAGGAAGGAAGAAAATTTAAAAAAGAAAGGAACGAAGGAAGAAAGAGAAAGAAAGAAAGAAAGAAAGAAAGAAAGAAAGAAAGAAAGAGAGAGAGAGAGAAAGAGAGAAAGAGAGAAAGAAAGGAAGGAAGGAAGGAAGGAAGGAAGGAAGGAAGAAAGGAAGAAAGGGAAAGGAAAATTGAACCCTGGAATCTATAGAAAGAGCAACAATGAGCTCTAGTGGCAAAATGTTATAATGTCAAGCGTGGGTGAAATTCAGCAAAGATACATTCTTCCTTTTATATACTCAGTAAAGATTTCTCAGTCCTCAAGATGAAGATTAATTTGTGGAAATACCATTCCTCTAAATCAGAATCTTATTAACTTCCACATACTATTAACTACCTGGTTAATATATCTATAATTTATATATTTCAGTTAAATTATCTACTATAGTTTAAAAAAAAACCAAAACACACCAAAACGATTATTCTAGTAACTGCATATTTTATGTTGGAGATGACATAACTTTTACACTGAATCTGATCAAGTCATTATTAAGTTAAACTTGGGTTTTTAAGAGTACTGATTTATATGCTGTGTAGTTGATAATATATGTGAACCATCTTGTCCCTCTGCTCCACCATCTGCTTCCTTCACACACACGGGCACAATTGTAAAACAGGAAAAATGCTTCTTTTCTCTAAAGATGAAACTATATTTTAATTCTTCAGTTCAGGGCAGTGATAATGTATAAATATAATTTAATAAACATATACCAGACATCGGTTCAAAGAAAGCTTTAATTTTTATCTGTTCTCACAACTCTCGACAGAAATAGGTTTGATTTTTTTAATTGCTGTACAATTTTATGAGATTATTTTAATTACAGGTACTTAATCAGAAGAGCAATAATAGCAATTATTTTAATTCCATGTATTTAATAATTACAATTACAAATGTAATCTCCTGTAGAATTTTTAAAAACTCCTTATTTTTTGAATATTTTTTGAATAATGAAATGTGTCACAAACTGCACTACGTTTTAGGTGACTTTTATTGAATTTTTTCCAAACAGCAATGATCATGGAATTATGCACATTTTCCTGAATAGAGTGCTAAAGTTTAGAAAGTTTAGGTGAAACACAAAGCTAAGACGTTCAGATCCAGGATTTAAACTTAGATAAACTGCCAACAAATCCTAAGCTTTTTCTACCACACTTCACTGCTGCTGCCTTGGTCCCTTCATAAGGGAATTCATCACAAAAGATATAAAAATACAACTACTAAAAAAAAAACTAAAAATAATCAAGGCTCTTGCTACATATTAAAGAATTGCTTCTAAAAAATATGACTTCTACAAATAATACCAAGTACTCTTCATTTATATCAAACTTTAATGTTTATAAACTGTTCTCACATATTTAATATAGTTAATCCTCTTAGAATACGCCTGGATGTTAAGTAGGAATTTTTATTCCACTCAGAATGTTTTCATTGTGAAATGTCCACTACTCTTAAAGGAAATTTATTAAAATAATGTTTTATCTGATCTCAACTAATACATGAAGGAAAATTATCATGACCTTAATCCTCAAATAAAACGTGGCTACATATGTTTTATCTAAGCTATCGAAAGGTAGAGGGGAAAACCTTAATTTTGGAATGCTATTTTGTTCGTATTTCTTTAGAACGCTTCCAACTGCAAGTCTAAATTAGTCAGGGATTTTGATCGGATCCAAATGGAAGGAATTTTCAATGTGGGCATTTCTGCCATATGGGATAACAGCATGGGGCACATGACAACCACCTCTTACTGGACATGAATGTAAAGAGCTCTTTAATACCTGCTAAATACATCAATTAAAAATCCTTACTACTTGTTTAAAAAATGCCATTTAAGAATCACGTTATTTAGCAGCTGTTACATTGTTTTCCCTGTAGAATTATAGAACTACAAATCCCATTTCAGTCAATTATAGACAGAGTTACGTGTCATGTTTTAACTAACAGGCATATTGTATCTCAAAAATCTTCTGGGCCAAATTTGTACCTTAGCCTCAAATTAGCTTCTAAATCAACATATTTATACAATTTTGAATAATCAAATTTTGTATAAAGTAAAATAAACACATAAAGGGTTATAATAGTTTCATCTAGGGATCTGTTTGGTGGTGTTTGATCATTTTAATTCTCACACAACCCTCTGAATTATTTTTTTTATTTGATATATGTATATATTGTGAAAGATTACCACAACAAAATTAGTTAACACATCCACCATCTCACATGGTTACCTGTGTGTGTGTGTGTGTGTGTGTGTGTGTGTGTGGTGAGTACATTAAGATCCACTCTCTAAGCAAACTTCAAGTATACAATATAATACTGTTAACTATAGTCACTATGGTGAATATTAGATTTCCAGAGTTTATTCATCTTATAACTAAAAATGTGTACCCCTTGACCAATATCTTATTTCTCCCACTCCCTAGACCTTGAAAATCACAATTTTACTCTACTTATAGGAGTCTGACTCTTTTAGATTCCACATATAAGAGAGATCATACAGTATTTGTTTTTCTCCATCTGCTTTATTTCACTTAGCAAAATGCCCTCAAGGTTTATCCATGTTGTCATAATTGACAGTTTCCTTCCTATTTATGAATGAATAATATTCCATTACATAGATGTGTTCACATTATATTTATCTTTTCATCCATTGATGGACACTTAGGTTTTATCTACGTCTTGGCTATTGTGAATAATGCTGCAATAACATGGGAGTGCAAATGTCTCTTTGATTCTGCTTTTATTTCCTTTGGGTATATATCCAGAAGTAATATTTCTATCAATTACCATCATACACCACATTAACAGAGTGAAGGATGAAAATCATATGATGATCTCATTAGATGCAGAAAACACATTTGACAAAATTCAAAATTCTTTCATGATAAAGATTATCAAAAAACTGGGTACAGAAGGAATGTACCTCAACATAATAAAGGAATATATGATGAACCCAGAGCTAACATAATACTCAATACTGGAAAGTGGAAAGCATTTCCTTTAAGATCTGGAGCAAGACAAGAGTGCCCACTCTTGACAATTCTATTCAACATAGTATTGGAAGGTTTAAACAGAGTAATTAGGGAAGAAAAAGAAACAAAAGTCATCCAACTTGTAAAGGAAAAAGTAAAGCTATCTCTCTTTTTAGATGACATATATAAAAAACCTGAAGGACTTTACCAAAAACATGTAAAAATTTAAAAATCAGTAATGTTACAGGTTATAAAATCAACAAAAATTTTACATGCTTTTATACATTAAAATGAACCATCTGAGAAAGAAAGAAAGAATCTCATTCACAATATCATCAAAAATAATAGAATACTATAGAATTAATTTAACAAAATTGGTCAAAGATCTGTACACTGAAAACTATCAATACAAGACTTTGAGGAAATAAATTGAAGATACACACAAATGGAAAGAAATATATCCTGGGTTTATGGATCCCAAGAATTGATATTGTTAAAATATCCATGCCACCCAAATCTATCTACAGATTCAATGCAGTCTATCAAATGGAGATATCAACATATCAATGTATTCTTCACATAAATAGGAAACACAATCCTAAAATTTATGTGGAAACACAAAAGACTCCAAACAGTCAAAGAAACTTCAGTACACTCTGAATTCTTACTTAATGCTTTTATTTAAAAGTAAGTGTGACACTGCACTAACAAAATACGTCAGTGACATCCTGAGCTCATCAAGGAAACATTCTTTATATAGAATTTACTCCTAATCGCCAGCTTTCTTTTCCTTGATCACCATTAAACACATTTAAACAACCACTATGTGCAAAGAACTGTGCTGAATGAAAAAGATATCCCAATGCTCTTTCCTTCACTGGGAAAGAAAGAATTCAGTTGGGAGAATGGCCAAGCTGAAATATTGAAGACATGTTTGCATGGCAAAGTTTAAATTTTTCCCCGTTAATTATTCTAAATAAACTTAGATGAATTATTCATCCCTTTGCAATTCTGTAAATCCAAGATTTGTTTAGAGGTAATTTACATTAATTTATTTGTGCATTTTCAATGTGAAAACACGTTAGTCATAATTGCTGTTTAATATCAACATTATTTCTTTTTTTATATGTAGAAAATTTGTTTTATGATTTTCAAATACAAAATGTTTTCAAAATGTAGTTTTTCAACATAACACAAATTAGTCAGAATTGTATAAAACATTATTCAAGAGAATCCATAATCCATTCGTTCTTTTTTTTTTTTTTTTTCTTTTTGCGGTATACGGGCCTCTCACTGTTGTGGCCTCTCCCGTTGCAGAGCACAGGCTCCGGACATGCAGGCTCAGTGGCCATGGCTCACGGGCCCAGCCACTTCGTGGCATGTGGGATCCTCCCGGACCAGGGCACGAACCCATGTCCCCTGCATCGGCAGGCAGACTCTCAACCACTGCGCCACTAGGGAAGCCCTCCATTCATTTTTTAAAATTTTTATTTCATATTGGTCTATAGTTGACTTACAATGTTGTGGTAGTTTCAAGTGTACAGCAAAGTGGTTCCATTATACATATGCATATATCTATTCTTTTTTGGATTCTTTTCCCATATAGGTTTTTACAGAGTATTGAGTAGAATTCCCTGTGCTATACAGTAGATCCTTGTTGGTTTTCTATTTTATATACAGTAGTATGTGTATGTTAATTCCAACCTCCTAACTTATCCCTCTCCCCTACCTTTCCCTTTTTTTCCCTTTTGGTAACCATAAGTTTGTTTACGAAGTCTGTGAATTTGTTTCTGTTTTGTTAATAAGTTCATTTGTATCATTTATTAGATTCCACATATAAGTGATATGATATTTTCTTTCTCTGTGTGACTTACCTCTCTTAGTATGATAATCTCTAGGTCTACCCATGTTCCTTCAGATGGCATTATTTCATTCTTTTTTATGGCTGAGTAATATTCCATTGTATATATGTACCACATCTTCTTTATCCATCCATCTGTCAAGGGACATTTAGGTCACTTCCATGTCTTAGCTATTGTAAATAGTGCTGCAATGAACATTAGCATGCATGTGTCTTTTCGAGTTGTGCCCAGAAGTGGGATTGTGGATCACACAGTACCTCTACTTTTAGATTTTTAAGGAAGCTCCACACTGTTTTCCATAGTGGCTTTACCAATTTACATTCCCACCAACAGTGTAGGAGGGTTCCCTTTTATCCACACCATCTCCAGCATTTATTGTTGTAGACTTTTTGATAATGGCCATTCTGACAAGTGTGATGTGATACCTCATTGTAGTTTTGATTTGCAGTTCTCTAATAATTAGTGATGTTGAACATCTTTTCATGTGCTTTTTGGCTATCTGTATGTCTTCTTTGGAGAAATATCTACTTAGATCTTCTGCCCATTTTTGATTGGGTTGCTTGTTTTTTGTTCTTTTGATATTGAGCTGCATGACTTGTTTGTATATTTTGGAGGTTAATCCCTTGTTGGTCACATCCTTTGCAAATATTTTCTCCCATTATGTGTGTCGTATTTTTGTTTTGTTTATGGTATCCTTTGCTATGCAAAAGATTTCAAGTTTAATTAGGTCCCATTTCTTTGTTTTTATTTTCATTACTCTAGGAGGTGGATCCAAAAAGATATTGCTGCAATTTATGTCAATGTGTATTCTGTCTATGTTTTCCTCTAAGAGTTTTACAGTATCCTGCCTTAGCTTTAGGTCTTTAATATATTTTGAGTTTATTTTTGTAGTTGGTGTAGAGAATGTTCTAACACTAAATCAATAAAATTAGAAATAAAAAAGGAGAAGTTACAATTGGCACTACAGAAATACAAAAGATCATAAAAGATTTCTACAGGCAACTATATGCCAATAAAATGGAAAACTTAGGGCTTCCCTGGTTGTGCAGTGGTTGAGGGTCCACCTGCTGATGCAGGGGACATGGGTTCGTGCCCTGGTCCAGGAAGATCCCACATGCCGTGGAGTGGCTGGGCCTGTGAGCCATGGCCGCTGAGCCTGGCACGTCCAGAGTCTTTGCTCCACAATGGGAGAGGCCACAACATTGAGAGGCCCGCGTGCCACCAAAAAAAAAAAAAAGGAAAACTTAGAAGAAATGGACAAATCCTTAGAAAGGTACAATCTCCAAAGACTGAACCAATAAGAAATAGAAAATATGAACAGACAAATCACAAGTATTGGAATTGAAACTATGGTTACAGAACTCCAAACAAACAAAAGTCTATGAACAGATGGCTTCACAGGAAAACTCTATCAAATATTTAGAGAACAGGTAACACCTATCCTTCTGAAACTATTCCAAAAAATTACAGAGGAAGAAACACTCCCAAACTCATTCTATGAGGCCACCATCACCATGACACTAAAACAAGACAAAAAAAACAACACAAAAGAAGAATATTATAGGCAAAATCACTGATGAACATAGAAGCAAAAATTCTCAACAAAATGCTATAAAACCAATCCAAAAATATATTAAAAGGATCATACAACATAATCAGGTGGGATTTATCCCAGGGATGCAAGGATTCTTCAATATCCACAAATCTATCAGTGTGATACACCACGTTAACAAATTGAAGAGTAAAAACCATATGATCATCTCAATAGATGCAGAAAAAGCTTTTGACAAAATTCAACACCCATTATGATAAAAACTCTCCAGAAAGTGGGCATAGAGTGACCATACCTCAACATAATTAAAGCATATATGAAAAACACACAGCAAACATCATACTCAATGGAAAAAAAGATGAAAGCATTTCCTCTAAGATAAGGAAAAAGACAAGGTTGTCCACTGTTGCTACTTTTAGTCAACATAGTTTTGGAAGTCCTAACCACAGCAATCAGAGAAGAAAAAGAAATAAAAGGAATCCAAATTGGAAAAGAAGAAGTAAAGCAGCCACTGTTTGCAGATAACATCATACTATACACAGGAAATCCTAAAGATGCTATCAGAAAATTACTAGGATTCATGAATGAATTTGGTAAAGTTTCAGGATACAAAATTAGTATACGGAAATCTGTTGCATTTCTATACACTAACAATGAAAAATAAGAAAGAGAAATTAAGGAAACAATCATATTTATCATTGCAACATAAAGAATTAAATACCTAAGAACAAACTTATCTAATGAGGCAAAAGACCTGTACTCTGAAAACTATAAGACACTGATGAAAGTAATCTAAGATGACACAAATAGATGGAAAGATATACCATGTTCTTGGATTGGAAGAATCAACATTGTCAAAATGATATAGTATCCAAGGCAATCTATAGATTCAATGCAATCCCTATCAAATTACCAATGGCATTTTCTGCATATTTAGAGCAAAAAATCTTAAAATTTGTATGGAAACACAAAAGATCTCGAATAGCCAAGGCAATCTTTTTTTTTTTTTTTAACATCTTGATTGGAGCATAATTGCTTTACAGTGGTGTGTTAGTTTCTGCTGTATAACAAAGTGAATCAGCTATGTATATATACATACATCCCCATATTGCATCCCTCTTGTGTCTCCCTCCCACCCTCCCTATCCCACCCCTTAGGTGGACATAAACCACTGAGGTGATCTTCTAGTGCTATGCGGCTGCTTCCCACTAGCTATTTTACATTTGGTAGTGTATATATGTCCATGCCACTCTCTCACTTTATCCCAGATTACCCTTCCCCCTCCCTGTGTCCACAGGTCCACTCTCTATGGCTGCATCTTTATTCCTGCCCTGCCCCTAGGTTCTTCATAACCATTTCTTTTTTTTTAATTCCATATATATGTGTTAGCATATGGTATTTGTTTTTCCCTTTCTGACTTACTTCACTCTGTATGACAGTCTCTAGTTCAACCCACCTCACTACAAATAACTCAATTTCATTTCTTTATATTCCCTTGTATCTATGTGCCACATCTTCTTTATCCATTCATCTGTCAATGGACACTTAGGTTGCTTCCATGTCCTGGCTATTGTAAATAGAGCTGCAATAAACATTGTGGTACAAGACTCTTTTTGAATTATGGTGTTTACAGGGTATATGTCCAGTAGTGGGATTTCAGGGTCGTATGGTAGTTCTCTTTTTAGTTTTTTGAGGAACCTGTATACTGTCCTCCATAGTGGCCATATCAATTTACTTTCCCACCAACAGTGAAGAGGGTTCCTTTTCTCCACACCCTCTCCAGCATTTATTGTTTGTACATTTTTTGATGATGACCATTCTGATTTGTGTGAGGAGATACCTCACTGTAGCTTTGATTTGCATTTCTCTAATGATTAGTGATACTGAGGACCCTTTCATGTGTTTGTTGGCAATCTCTATATGCTCTTTGGAGAAATGTCTATTTAGGTCTTCTGCCCTTTTTTGGCATTGGGTTGTTTGTGTTTTTCATATTGAGCTGCATTTGGTGCTTGTATATTTTGGAGATTAATCTTTTGTCACATGCTTCATTTGCAAATGTTTTCTCCCATTCTGTGGGGTATATTTTCGTCTTGATTATGGTTTCCATTGCTGTGCAAAAGCTTTTAAATTTCATTATGTCCCATTTGTTTATTTTTGTTTTTATTTCCATTTCTCTAGGAGGTGGGTCAAAAAGATCTTGCTGTGATTTATATCATGGAGTGTTTTCCTCTAAGAGTTGGATAGTTTCTATCCTTATATTTAGGTCTTTAAACCATTTTGAGTTTATTTTTGTGCATGGGGTTAAAAGTGTTCATTTTCATTCTTTTGCATGTAGCTCTCCAGTTTTCCCAGCACCACATATTGAAGAGGCTATCTTTTCTCCATTGTATATTCTTGCTTCCTTTATCAAAGATAACATGACCATATCTGTGTAGGTTTATCTCTGGGCTTTCTATCCTTTTCCATCTATATTTCTGGTTTTCTACCAGTACCATACTGTCTTGATTACTGTAGCTTTGTAGTATAGTCTGAAATCAGGGAGCTTGATTCCTCCAGCTCCGTTTTTCTTTCTCAAGATTGCTTTGGCTATTTGGGGTCTTTTGTGTTTCCATACAAATAGTGAAATTGTCGGTTCTAGTTCTGTGAAAAATCCCATTGGTAGTTTGATAGTGATTCTATTGAATCTGTATATTGCTTTGGGTAGTATAGTCATTTTCAGAATGTTGAGTCTTCCAATCCAAGAACATAATATATCTCTCTATCTGTTTGTATCATCTTTCATTTCTTTCATTGGTGTCTTATAGTTTTCTACATACAGGTCTTTTGTATCCTTAAGTAGGTTTATTCCTAGGTATGTTTTTTGTTTTGTTGCAATGGAAAATGGGAGTGTTTCCTTAATTTCTCTTTCAGATTATCATCATTAGTGTATAGAAATGCAAGAGATTCCTGTATATTAATTTTGTATCCTGCTACTTTACCAAATTCATTGATTAGCTCTAGTAGTTTTCTGGTGGCATCTTTAGGATTCTCTATGTATAGTATTATGTCATCTGCAAACAGTGACAGTTATATTTCTTCTTTTTGGATTTGGATTCCTTTTATTTGTTTTTTTTTTTTATGATTGCTGTGGCTAAACCTTCCAAAACTATGTTGGATGATAGTGGTCAGAGTGGACAACCTTGTCTTGTTCCAGAACTTAGTGGAAATGATTTCAGTTTTTCACCATTGAGAATGATGTTGGCTGTGGGTTTGTCATATATGACTTTTATTATGTTAAGATAAGTTCCGTCTCTGCCTACTTTCTGGAGGGTTTTTATCATAAGTGGGTATTAAATTTTGTTGAAAGCCTTTTCTGCATCTATTGAGATGATCATATGATTTGTCTCCTTCAATTTGTTAATATGGTGTGTCACATTGAATGATTTGCTTATAGTGAAGAATTCTTGCATTCCTGGAATAAACCCCATTTGATCATAGTGTACAATCCTTTTAATGTGCTGTTGGATTTTGTTTGCTAGTAGTTAGTTGAGGATTTTTTGCATCTATGTTCATCAGTGGTATTTGCCTGTAGTTTTCTTTTTTTTTTTTTGTGGCTCTTTCTCTGGTTTTGGTATCAGGGCGATGGTGGCCTCATAGAATGAGTTTGGGAGTGTTCCTCCCTCTGCTATATTTTGCAAGAGTTTGAGAAGGATAAGTATTATCTCTTCTCTAAATGTTTGATAGAATTAGCCTGTAAAGGCATATGGTCATGGGTTTTTGTTTGTTGGAAGATTTTTTAACACAGTTTCAATTTCAGCGCTTGTGATTGGTCTGTTTATATTTCTATTTCTTCCTGGTTCAGTCACGGAAGTTTGTGTTTTTCTAAGAATTTGTCCATTTCTTCAAGGTTGTCCATTTCATTGTCATAGAGTTGCTTGTAGTAATGTCTCATGATCCTTTGTATTTCTACAGTGTCAGTTGTTGCTTCTCCTTTTTCATTTCTAATTCTGTTGATTTGAATCTTCTCCCTTTTTTTCTTGATGAGTCTGGCTAATGGTTTATCAATTTTGTTTATCTTCTCAAAGAACCAGCTTTTACTTTTATTTATCTTTGCTATCATTTCCTTCATTTCTTTTCCATTTATTTCTGATCTGATCTTTATGATTTCTTTCCTTCTGCTAACTTTGGGGTTTCTTTTGTTTTTCTTTCTCTAATTGCTTTAGTGTAAGGTTAGGTTGTTTATTTGCAATGTTTCTAGTTTCTTGAGGTAGAATTGTATTGTTATAAACTTCCCTCTTAGAACTTCTTTTGCTACATCACATAGGTTTTGGGTCATCCTGTTTTCATTGTCGTTTGTTTTTGGCATGTTTTGATTTCCTCTTTGATTTCTTCAATGATCTTTTTGTTCTTCAGTAGTGTATTGTTTATCATCGATGTGTTTGTATTTTTTAAAATTTTTCCTGTAATTGATATGTAGTCTCATAGTGTTGTGGTCAAAAGATACATGATACGATTTCAATTTTCTTAAATTTACCAAAGCTTGATTTGTGACCCAAAATATGTGCTATCCTGAAGAATGTTCCATGAGCACTGGAGAAGAAAGTGTAATCTGCTGTTTTTTGGTGGAATGTCCTATAAATATCAACTAAGTCCATCTTGTTTAATGTGTCATTTGAAGCTTGTGTTTCCTTATTTTTTTCATTTTGAATGATCTGTCCATTGGTGAATGTGGAGTATTAAAGTCCCCCATAGTGACTGTGTTACTGTCGATTTTCTCTTTAATGGCTGTTAGCATTTGCCTTATGTATTGAGGTGCTCTTATGTTTGGTGCATAAATATTTGTAATTCTTATATCTCCTTCTTGGATTGATCCCTTGATCATTATGTACTGTCCTTCTTTGTCTCTTGTAATAGTCTTTATCTTAAAGTCTATTTTGCCTGATATAAATATTGCTACTCCAGCTTCCTTTTGATTACCATTTGCATGGAATATCTTTTTCCATCCCCTCACTTTCAGTCTGTATGTGTCCCTAGGTCTGAAGTGGGTCTCTTGTAGACAACATATGTATGGGTCTTGTTTTTGTATCCATTCAGCCAGTCTATGTCTTTTGGTTGGAGCACTTAATCCATTTACATTTAAGTTAGTTATCGATATGTATGTTTCTATTACCATTTTCTTAACTGTTTTGGGTTTTTTATTGTAAGTCCTTTCCCTCTCTTGTGTTTCCTGCTTAAAGAGGTTCCTTTAGCATTTTTGTAGAGCTGGTTTGGTGGTGCTGAATTCTCTCAGCTTCTGCTTATCTGTGAAGATTTTAATTTCTATGTTGAATCTGAAAGAGATCCTTGCTGGGTAGAGTCACTTTGGTTGTAAATTTTTCCCTTTCATCACTTTAAATATATCCTGCCAGTCCCTTCTTACTTGCAGAGTTTCTGCTGAAAGATAAGCTGTTAACCTTATGGGGATTCGCTTGTATGTTAGTTGCTGCTTTTCCCTTGTTGCTTTTAATATTTTTTTCTTTGTATTTAATTTTTGGTAGTTTGATTAATATGTGCCTTGGAGTGTTTCCCCTTGGATTTATACTGTATGGGACTCTCTGCACTTCCTGGACTTGATTGACTATTTCCTTTCCCATATTAGGGAAGTTTTCAACTATAATCTCTTCAAATATTTTCTCAATCCCTTTCTTTTCCTCTTCTCCTTCTGGGACCCCTATAGTTCGAATGTTGGTGTGTTTAATGTTTTCCCAGAGGTCTGTGAGATTCCCCTCAATTCGTTTTTGTTTATTCTGCTCTGAGGTAGTTATTTCCACTATTTTATCTTGCAGGTCACTTACCATTCTTCTGCCTCAGTTATTCTGCTTGATTCCTTCTAGAAATTTTTTAGTTTCTTTAATTGTGTTGTTCATCATGGCTTGTTTGCCCTTTAGTTCTTCCAGGTCTTTGTTAAACATTTCTTGTATTTTCTTCATTCTATTTCCAAGATTTTGGATCATCTTTATTATCATTACTCTGAATTATTTTTCAGGTAGACTGCCTATTTCCTCATCATTTGTTTTGTCTGGAAGATTTTTACCTTGCTACTTCATCTGCTGTGTATTTCTCTGTCTTCTCATTTTGCTTAACTTACTGTTTTTGGCGTCTCCGTTCTGCAGCATGCAGGTTTGTCGTTCCCATTGCTTTTAGGGTCTGCTCCCCATGGCTCAGGTTGGTTCAGTGGGTTGTGTAGGCTTCTGGGTGGAGGGGACTGGTTCCTGTGTTCTGGTGGATAAGGCTGGATCTTGTCTTTCTGGTGGGCAGAACCGTGTCCAGTGGTGTTTCTTGGTGTGTCTGCCAACTTATTATGATTTTAGGTAGCCTCTCTGTTAATCGGTGTGGTTGTGTTCTTGTGTTGCTATTTGTTTGGCATAGGGTGTCTAGCACTTAGCCTGTAGGTCGTTGAGTGGAGCTGGGTCTTAGCATTGAGGTGGAGATCTCTCGGATAGCTTTTTCTGTTTGATATTATGTGGGGCTGGGAGGTCTCTGGTGAACCAATGTCCTGAACTCGGCTCTCCCACCTCAGAGGCTCAGGCCTGACACACAGCCAGAGTGCCAAGACCATGTCAACCACACGGCTCAGAAGAAAATGGAGAAAGAGAAAGAAAGAAAGAATAAAATAAAATAAAGTTTTAAAATTGAAAAGAAATTATTAAAAATAAAAAATTTAAAAGTAATAAAAAAAGAAAAAGAGAGTGAAAGAAAAGAGCAACCTAACGAAAAAACAAATCCACCAATGATAGGAAGCAATAAAATCTATACAAAAAAAAAAAAGAAAGAAAGAAAGGACAGTCAAAACCCTAGGACAAATGGCAAAAGGAAAGCTATACAGAAAATATCACACAAAGTAGTATACACATACACACTCACAAAAATAGAAAAATGAAAAAAATATATATATAAATTTTAAAAGGAAGAGAACAACCAAATCAATAAACAAATCTACCAATGATAATAAGCTCTAAACACTAAACTAAGATAAACGTAAAACCAGAAACAGATACAGAAAGCAAACCCCAAGTTTACAGTTACTCCCAAAGTCCACTGCCTCAATTTTGGGATTTGTTGTCTATTCAGGAATTCCACAGATGCAGAGTACATTAAGTTGATTGTGGAGATTTAATCCGCTGCTCCTGAGGCTGTTGGGAGAGATTTCCCTTTCTCTTCTTTGTTCGCATAGCTCCCAGGGTTCAACTTTGGATTTGGCCCCACCTCTGTGTGTAGGTCCCCTGAGGGCGTCTGTTCACCCCCCAAACAGGATGGGGTTAAAGAAGCAGCTGATTAGGGGGTCTGGCTCACTTAGGCCAGGGGGAGGGAGGGGTATGCAATGCAAGGCAAGCCCATGGTGGCAGAGGCCAGCATGACATTGCAATAGCCTGAGGTGCACAGTGTGTTCTCCTGGGGAAGTTGTTGCTGGATCACGGGACCCTGGCAGTGGCTGGCTGCATGGGCTCCTGGGAGGGGAGGTGTGAATAGTGACCTGTGCTTGCACACAGGCTTCTTGGCTGTAGCAGCAGCCTTATCATTTCATGACAGTCTCTGGCGCCCGCACTTATAGCCGTGGCCTGTGCCCGTCTCTGGTGCTCCTTTAGGTGGTGCTCTGAATCCCCTCTCCTCACGCACCCTGAAACAATGGTCTCTTGCCTCTTTGGCACATCCAGACTTTTTCCAGGACTCCCTCCCAGCTATCTGTGGTGCACTAACCCCCTTCAGGCCATGTTCACACAGCCAACCCCACTCCTCTCCCTGAGCTCTGACCTTCGAAACTCGAGCTTCAGCTCCCAGCCCCCACCTGCCCCAGTGGGTGAGCAGACAACCCTCTTAGGCTGGTGAGTGCTGGTCGGCACTGATCCTCTATGTGGGAATCTCTCTGCTTTGCCCTCTGCACCCCAGTAGCTACACTCTCCTCTGTGGCTCCAAAGATTCCCCCGAGCGCACCCCCTGTCTCCACCAGTGAAGGGGCTTCCTAGTGTGTGGAAACTTTTCCTCCTTTACAGCTCCCTCCCAACAGTGCAGGTCCTGTCCCTCTTCTTTTGTCTCTTTTATTCCTTTTTGTCTTTTGCCCTACCAGGGTACGTGGGGAGTTTCTTGCCTTTTGGGAAGTCTGAGGTCTTCTGGCAGTGTTCAG
Organism: Lipotes vexillifer; assembly: GCF_000442215.2. Taxonomy (NCBI): domain Eukaryota; kingdom Metazoa; phylum Chordata; class Mammalia; order Artiodactyla; family Lipotidae; genus Lipotes; species Lipotes vexillifer. The sequence continues at coordinate 91,619 of NW_006784958.1, read as the reverse complement.
TAGGTGTTCTGTAGGAGTTGTTCCACATGTAGTTGTAGTTTTGATGTATTTGTGTTGAGGAAGGTGATCTCCACCTCTTACTCCTCTGCCACCTTGAAGGTGTGGCTCCAAGGCAATCTTGAGAAAGAAAAAGTGAGCTAGAGGAATCAGGCTCCCTGACTTCAGACTACACTATAAAGCTACAGTAATCAAAATAGTATGGTGCTAGCACAAAGGCAGACTTACAGATCAATAGAGTGGTATAGAAAGCCCAGAAATTAACGGACACAGATATAATCAACTAATCTATGACAAAGGAGGCAAGAATATACAATGGAGAAAAGACAGTCTCTTAAATAAGTGGTGCTGGGAAAACTGGACAGCCACATGTAAAAGAATGAAATTAGAACACTCTCAATATTATTTCTTAACATGCAGTCCTTTTACGCTCTGAATGATCACTTAATTGTCAATATGTCCACATTTCAGAACAAAAAATAGTTAGGGTATATTTGGTTGTTTGTAACTGAACCACAAATGAATGGTATTTCATTATGTAAGTTTTTGTTTTTCATTTCTCTTGCTCTCACTCTTTCTTTCATTTCTATCACATTCTAACTCTCATATTAGGACTTTGGTGAGTATCTGTAACTCCATATACTTTTTTATTTTTATTTTTTTGTGGTACACGGGCCTCTCACTGTTGTGGCCTCTCCCATTGCGGAGCACAGGCTCCGGATGCACAGGCTCAGCGGCCATGGCTCATGGGCCTAGCTGCTCCATGGCATGTGGGATCTTCCCAGACCAGGGCATGAACCTGTGTCCCTACATCGGCAGGTGGACTCTCAACAACTGCACCACCAGGGGAGCCCTCCATATACTTTTTTATAGCTAATTATTTTGTTTAACCAGATCTTAATTTAAATGGCTTTACATTCTAGTTATTTCAGAGATAATTAATATTAGAGATGATCAAGTATGATGTCTTCTAACATGTGACTGTACTGGCTTCCCCATTAGGTTCTACAGTGGTATTTAATCGTTTAAAAATATCTACTCCTGTTGAGATAGACAGGGTATAAATTTCTAAGGCTTGTCAAAATCTTTTTTCCTAAATTTTTAAGCACAAAACTGCTGAGCTTATCATGAGTATCTCTCAAAAATGCCTTTGCCTGTCAAATGCTGAAACATATTGACATTTCAAAGGCAAAAATTTTATATAGTGAAAATGAAATTTTTTATGATACATTGAAAATGTGTTACTGAGAATATTTTAAAAATAGACATTAGAGTCCTACTGTTTTACTACATAATCATTAAAATTGTATAAAACACAGCAAGAAATCATCACAAAGAGACAATACACATAGTTCTATTTAGACAGTATATAGGTAAGGTCATTAAATATTCAAAAACTTATCCTTCCCTTGCACTCACCCTACCATAAATCAATTTATTCTCACAAAATCAATGTTAACAAACCAGTTACTATGCACTGACCTCAGTGCTCCTATCTCTTTGGCACAATTTTTTAATCAGAAAAGTGAATCTAATCACCCTGGAACATTGATTGATTTTGGAATACTAAGTTGCATCTCTTTCCATAGCAAGGAATGAACTGCTCTTTTTTTTTTTTTTTTTTTTTTCTTCTGGAACTCTAAGAAGTCCTTCAAGTAGGTATATCCATAGGCAAGTTGATTTTAGAGGAGATATTTCTGGAAATTTTATTCTGAATTATCTACTCTGAGAGAGAAGTTATTGCAGTTGAGTACAAAATACAATTACAGTAGCTCATGGATCCATGATCTCTAATATCAAATGAAGAACTTAGGTATCACCTTATAATTTCTAGCTAAAAGCAGGACCTTGAAACAGACATGACAAAAATTCTAGCTGTCCTGGCCTATGTTCTCATATGTCTTAAAACTTTTCTTTAAGTCTGGGTGGAAATCATTGAGACAAGTCCCAGAATGTTGTACTATTAATAATTCAATAGTACTGATTGTGCAAGGAGTGACATATTGAGCAATAGAAATCTGGCCATTTGTATTAATTGATATCCTCTAACGTGCTGCTCTGGGGCATCTTTAATGGTTTGTACCAACTTTCAGCCAGACAACTTGCTTGAGGGCATTGGGATTTAATAGGGAAAGTCTGAATATGTTTTTCCTTTTGATCTCAAATGAGTCCAATGAAGATTCATTCTCAGGAAGAACAGATACTATTAATTCATTTAATGCTAATCACAGGTGCAGAGCTGTAATTAGAAAAGTTGAATTTTAGATTAAACTGGGAGCACATTTGTTTAAAGAGCTTGTTTCCTAAGATCAAAAAGGTCTTTCATTGAAAGTGTTCCACTAACTTAGTGAATTTCAAAGACAAATAGGGTGCTTACTGTCAGGTTACCCCAAGTGTCTCTACTCCTTTTAAATCTCTTGGAATTTACACAATTAATTTAAGATAAAGAGACAACGTTTCCTTCCAAAGAGCGAAGGTGAAGAGTTCCTGGACTTGGTGCATTGAGTGTATCAAGATAACATGAGATGGTCATCTGAAGGAAAAATGTGCTTTCACGAAAGCACAGAAACTCTACAGCAAGTGTTTTATTTTTACATTAAAATTGTAAAATTGTTTCGCTTCCTCTAGTCCCTTATACGTCAGTCACCAGGTTCATGCAATTTGACATTTCCATTTTGAGAAGTGGTCCACCCTGAAATCACATGCAGTCACCAATGTGATCTGATAGGCTTGAAGGTGTGGGTCACAGAAAACTTCTAACATCAATCCGAGGAAATTAGACACAGAATAGCCTGAGAAGGTCAGCGGCAGATGCCACATGGAGTCGGCCTGAGCTATTGCCCCCTAAGGCTTTAAGATAGGTGTCTGGTCATAAGCACTGAACAACAAAAATATCCACACTGCCTAAGCAGTACCACAATTAAGGGTTTGGGCTTAGAAGAAAATCCTCAGACAGCATTGTGATCAGTTTATGCTAGAGGTCACTATAAGTATTTGCTGCCTTTTAAATAAAGAGACAAAGATAAGTAGTCCTAAATTTTGTGACTCTTGCTAACATCAATATTTTCATCCTTAAAAAGTAAACACATCTCTTGTAATTGTCCTTAGGTTTTAGTGGAATGCACGATGTCTCAGTGATGGCTCTAGGGAATATCTGAAAAAAAAAACCCTGAATTTTGAAGCATAAGTGTAGGACTTAATGATTCAATTTTATCACTCACAGATTTCTTCTCTTAAGGTCATTTACATAACCTGTATGTTTTTCTTGGCTTTCTTATCTGTAAGTTAGACAAACAATATGTCTTCCTGAGAGATGATATTAGAATTTTTTAAAAATTTAATGGAAATATTTAGAAGAACACATTACATAAAAGGTAACCAATAAATATTAGTTGGGTTAGCTTCAAAACTATTGTTGTTGTTTCATATTTCCAAAAATTTTGAAGTGGTCATTCAGTGTTAGGATAGAAAGTTTTATTCACTTTTTTATTCCACATAATATTTAAGGCCATTATAATATTATAAATATATAAGATGTATTTATAAAATTATTATGAAAGTTGGATAAGTGGAATTCAAAGGAAGAAAAATTAAGACAGATAAAAATGGCATGTAGATATTTACATCCCATGACCCTACATGTCACTGGAGTAATGTCATAAGTTTGATTTGAAATCCTTAGTAACTAAAGAAAAGAGAACAATACTTTCACAAGAATGATAAAGTGCATATAGAAACAGAACACGCAAATGTTTAAAACAAATACTAGTTTTCTTAATGTTGGTAGACTTTTCATTAAGACCACAAAGTAACTAGTGAAAAACCCTTGAAAACATTTCTACAATAAATACAATAAATGGATGCTTGTGACTTGTCTTGTAGGATCTCTAGTGCATGCAGATATGATAGTAAAGGCAACTCTTTCAGGATCTAAAAATTGCAATTTTTTATTGCCTGTGTCTTCCAAATCATTATTCATGGACAATATGTCATGTTCTAGGCACTATTGTGGTCTCTTATGGTAACAGTGGTGAATAGAAAAAGCATTATTTCTATCTATACAGCATTTAAAATTTCTGCAGAGTGAGATGGAAGTTAAAGTACAAAGTGAGTGATGTAATTCCAGATTGAATTATCTATTAAACTGGGGGTAGGGCTTCCCTGGTGCCACAGTGGTTGAGAGTCCGCCTGCTGATTCAGGGGACACGGGTTCGTGCCCCAGTCCGAGAAGATCCCACATGCTGCGGAGCGGCTGGGCTCGTCAGCCATGGCCGCTGAGCCTGCGCGTCCGGAGCCTGTGCTCCACAACGGGAGAGGCCACAACAGTGAGAGGTCCGCGTACCGCAAAATCAAAAAAAACAAAAACAAAAATAAACTGGGGGTAATATGAATGAAATTTGAAAAGAGCCATGAGATAGAGTAGAACTAGAATGATCTGTGTGGAAGGTGTTTGGTGGTTGCTTTCACTTGGGTGGTTAAAATAGTTCTCACAATTAGGTGAAATTTAACATGAAAACCATGTAATTAGTATAAGCAGTAATGGTAAGTCCAGAGAGAGTAGCTTTCAGGGACAAAGAAATGAATGTTCCCAGGCCCAGAGACAGAAATGAGATTGATGTGTTCAAGGGAGAGAGGAGACCAGTGTAAGTTGAGTATAGCAGTTGGAGGAAGAAAGGCAGAGTGAAATGAGTTTGGAGAAATAAATGGAAATCAGGGTATGCACAGTCTTTCAGACCAGTTAACATATTTAAATTCTATTCTAATTTGCAGTGACGACTTACTGGAGGGCTTTAAGAAGAATAGTGATAGAACATGAGTTTAGTTTGATTAAAAGTTTTAAATTAATAATATAAAATTTAGGGCTTCCCTGGTGGCGCAGTGCTTGAGAGTCCGCCTGCCGATGCAGGAGACGCGGGTTCGTGCCCCGTTTCGGGAAGATCCCACATGCCGCGGAGCGGCTGGGCCCGTGAGCCATGGCCGCTGAGCCTGCGCGTCCGGAGCCTGTGCTCCGCAAATGGGAGAGGCCACAACAGTGAGAGGCCCGCATAACGCAAGGAAAAAAAAATAAATAAATAAAAAAAATAATAATAATATAAAATTTAAGGGAATTAATTCACTATTTAACGTATTTCTTCTGTACATGTTTTTTTTTTTTTTCAACTTGATTCTAGGTAAGGATTAGAATGTACATTCTTAAATTTATAATATGGTAAATATTTGGAGAGTAGGAATATTTTTATCCTTGTCTAAAATGTATTTCCAATTCACAAACTGCAATTTGTTGCAAGATACAAGTTGTAAATCATGGAGTCTATCGCTATATGAAAAATACCCTGTTGGTGCTGTATTATAGGGATAGCATAATCTTCAAAGCAAGACAGTGTTTGGGAAAGAAATATTTACATTGCATAGTAGTAGCAGGATAATGATGTCAATAAGCCCGAAATATTCTAGGAAGTATACTTATATTAGCTAAGTGCAATGTGATATCTTGTCTACTTCTAGTAAGCAATAAAGAAGCTAAGAAATCACTGCTTTTATTCAGATATGATAGATATCAGATGTCGCATTAAGTCTTACAGAGCATACCAAATTGTTTTCTGAATTAGGCTACCTGTGTTTTCATGTATATGTATTTTCTTCTGGAATGTGGTAACAATAACATTAATAGAGGAGGCCAATAAAAATTTTGTTGAAAATATATCTACTCGCATTTCTCTTTCTCTTATTTTTTTTAACATACTGGTTGCATCAAGATGACACAAGTTTATTCATGGATATGTGTATCATCAGAACATCATCAAAGAAATATCACTCTTATACAATTGCCAGATGTCTATTTATGCAACTATTCTTATGGTATTCTAACATTGTTGCACAGTTATCCAGATTTTGAACAGCATTCATATTTAAACCTTACCTCTAATTTCTGTGACATTCTGTGACACAGTCTAACTGAATGTTTTCCCCCATTGCTATCTCGTATAATGAAAGTACTTTAGTAGGATACATTTTAAATTCTGCATAAGAGAAAATCCTGCTAAAGCTCCATCATCTGAAGTCCTTAACCGAGAAAAAATATCCAACTACTTAGTTGTGATCATTAGAAACTTCACCCAATTTATGTAGAAACGTATGTTCTCTTGATGAGCAAACACCAATCTGTGATATCTCCAGATTTTCAGTGTTAGGATCTGTGGCACCACTCAGAGAGGTATGTCCTAATGAAGCTGATGCATGTGTGCAAGTGTGTATGTATTTGTGTGTAAAATGTAAATCTCTTGATAGCATCTGCCCCCTGCCTGAATACCCTCGGAATTTATCTCAATTCACTATCTTACATTTTCCATACAATTTAGAAATACAGGACTTTCTTCTGTTTGGTTGTTGTCATTTGTTTGTTGTTAAAAGCCAAATTCTACCTTTGTTTGCAACTGTCAGTCCCTTCTATACTTAGCTTAGTGTTACCTGCTCATAAAGACACTCCTCCAGCCCTATTATTCTACATTGCAGCTCCCACTTTGCTTTTATTATATAATGTCACTTCATTATTTTTTTTCATATACATTTTTCTTATCTATTTTCTGTCTCCTTCTTCATTCCCCACCTGCAAATGTAAGCACATGAGACCACAGAGAAAACTATATTTCAGGCTCCAGAACAGTGCCTAGATCTTGGTATTGCTCAGTAAATATTGCACAATGAAAGGTGTTATAGATGGAAAAGGAATTTTAATAATCCAAGTTCATAATTCTTCAAATTTTCTTCTCTTAGGTAAAGAAAAGGCCATGAGTGACCTTACTAGGATATATTTAGTTCCTATAAACTAATGAGTCCTTATTGCCTTAATAGAGAATGAAAATTACTTAGCCTATTAACCCAGGAAGAAAACTGACTAATGTCCTAAACTGTAAAAAATCCCAATGTAACCATTTTAAGCACTGAGTCGATTCAAATACTAGATTAGAGCTCATAAGCCTTGCTCACCATTGATAGATGATGATATATATATAATTTTACGGCATCATTCTCTTTTATAAATGCCTCATCCTTTTTGACAGCAGATTATGTTTTGGGAAACAGCAAAAGCATACAGAATGAACAGACCATTAAACAGCTCTTGCTGACCTAAAGTATAATCTAAATGATACTTAATAAAAACATAGCATAAGGATGCTTAGCTATACATTACAGTTCATTGTGATTGTTACAACTTCATTCACAAGTCAAATTCCAACTAAATTCAGAGGAAATCATTCACACTAGAAAAGGCCCTGGGTCTGAATCCGTTTTGTCACTTACTAGTGTGCAACCTTAGAAAAGTTATTTAAACTCCCAGAGACCCTTTTCTCATCTGTGAATTGAATGTATTGTGGTTTTTGCCTGGAGGTCACTGTGAGGATTAACAAAGATCATGCATGTACAGTGTCTGGTGTGTTGTTTGGTTCATAATAAATGTTCAATAAGCTGCAGTTGTTTTTTTTTTTTTTGGTCATCATTATCATGAGTTAGAGAAATTTTAACAATTTCAACTTTTCAGTGGAATCATTACAAGAGAAGATTTTAAAAAAAGATGGAAACATTCACTGTAATAAGTAAAAGTATTATATAAACATTAATAAGTAAAAGTACTATTAAAATTATTATAAAAACTCTTATTCCATTAAGAATAGAGTTTTCAGACTCTAAACTTTAAAAACTGTGCTAGGTAATAGTACTCAGAATAATTCCACTCTAGCACATACATTGTCAGTATCACAGACTTTTCTACTTGGAGAAAATGTTACCCTAAAAGAAAAGTCTTCTCTAAATCACATGCCACCAAATGACACCTTCTTATATTCCTTACAGGAAATACAATTTGAATGCTTGAATATCAATACCTATTTAATAATGCATCATATGATAATCACTTCCTACACAATTTTTTGAGATAAAAGCATAACCACAAAAGAAAGATGGAATTTAAGATTTTTAAGAAAGCATATTTTTAAATTAATATTCAGTAGAATGTCTAAAAACTTAGTCCATTATTTTGTTGTCGAAAGAAAATTTAGAAATAAACTTCAGTCCTTACTCTTCAAATTTTACCTCCTAATCTGTTCTATTTTCACCTTTTTTAAGCCTTTTTAAACTTAAGAAAAATACACCACAAAAATATAAAGATTAAGAATCCAAAATTTAACAAATAAAACTTAATCTATGTATCACTGTCTATAAGTACTTAATAATATAACTGATGGAGATAAATATCATTCAAAGAATTATAGTTCAATGAAGTCAGTATTTTCTCTTGAATTGTGTAATTTTGTTTACTTCATACTTGATCCAATCTTTTCTACAGAGATGTGAAAAGGCTGTTAGAAATACTGTAGTTCAACTATTGATATTCAGGAGTATCTACAACTTAACCTCTAGCTTGAACCCCTTATACTGGAATGAGCAGATGGGCACCAAAAAATATTGTTCAGTTGAAATGTTTCATGAATGGTAACAAGATTGATACTGCATTTTCAATATCCTTCCTTGTGATATCAAAACACTTCATAGTAATTTTCACAGTTACCCTAATTGACAATATCCTTGGAAGGAAATAGTGTAGCACTGTTTTATTTTGCTGTGTAAATATAATCGTAACTGGGCAGTAGCTTATTTGTGCATCCTTTTGACTCATATAAATAGCAAATTGACCTTTTTCTTTGCTCAGTTTATTAATTTTAGACCAAGTGAGTCTTCAGGGTTTTCATCTCTATACAACTGAAATTAGCATTAAACAATTGGCTACGCTGGTGGCTCCATTAAGACTGAGAACAACATGCTCTAGTTTCAGGAACTACTTTTAAACTCGGGCTGCAAACACTTTGTCATTTTTATAATGATCATCTTAGCAGAAAAATAAAATATAGCTTTCTAGGCAGAAATTCTCTTATAAAGTGCATAGACCTTGTGTACCCAGTGACAACATAGATGATAAATATGGAGCAGCCCAGGAGAAAAATCCTCCAACTTCCCTGCACCTGTGTATCCATTATGCTGGCATATAAAAAAGGCCATGTGCTCTGGAAAATGAAATCTAAATGATCGATTTTTCATCTTACTCTCCATCTTTCTCAGGTCATATGAACATTATTCTACCAGGAAAATGGGGAATTCTGAATGTCCATTTAAAAATTCATTTTGATCAGCATTTATTGTGTGCACTATAGGGAAAGCACTACATTTGGCACAGAGGGCTATGGAGACAAAGACTGTGGTCTTTAGAGACATGTTCCAAAAATTATCAGACTATAAGATAAAATATTATATTTTTGATTAATCAGAAAAGACACAAACCTCAGGCTTAGTTTGACCAAAATCCTTGAAATTTGAAAACCACATTTGTATTATCCAGGTTCCTTACTGTAAAGAAATATATATATATATATATATATATATATATATATATATATATATACACATACATACATGTAAAGATATATATATATATATATATATATATATATATATATATATATATACACATACATACATATATCGACTTTCCTAAGGAAATATTTTCATTCTTAAACTTTTAAAATCCTTAAGCATTTGATTAATTTTATTGAAGAATACATAGGAAAATAGGAGAAACTCTTTGGAAATAACCATGTTAATACTTTACTTTTTAATTATTGTGTTTGCCACAGTACTGTACAACTCAAAATTACAGTCCTTTCTTAATTAATTTATCATGTTGCAAAAATAGCAAAACTTTTTTTCTATATTTTTAGCTGGTCTAAATAGAAAAAGGCATTGGATTTTCACAGATAGCCATTAATGATTGATAACGTATAACACTAGGAAAAAAATAAAATTTATTCTTTCAGCGTGTACTATTCTGCTATGCCAAAAACATGTAGCTTAGAAATTCTTTTTACATATGGTGTGATTTTTTTATTGAGAGTAATTAATGTAGTTTCACCTTTTAATTGCATCATATTTTCTTCACGCTGTCTCAAATTTGTTATGAATTTGTGATTTCTTATAATTTCAAGACTGTAACTCCTAAATCTTAAAGCTTTCTGTCAAATATTTGTTTGTCAGAAGTTGGAAATAGTTTAGAAAGAATCAATGCCTTGACAAATTTTATTTTACAAGGTTAAATTAAGAGGGAATAGTACAGGAGAGAAAAGCTAAGGCTGACCTAAAGACATGATTTTTGTTTTATCATTAGTGTTTTTGTGACTTAATGCAAACCATTTAATTTTGATAAAGTTTCTTTATTTTAGTTTGAATGTTCTCTAGGAACATTTTACAAGTTGTCAATAGAAATTCTGAAATAATTATAGTTTTCAAAATAAAATATTTTAGGGAAGATCCAATCTGCTCAAATTCTGCTCTAAGAAAACAATTCATTAAAAGTGCTCCATAGGGCTTCCCTGGTGGCGCAGTGCTTGAGAGTCCGCCTGCCGATGCAGGAGACGCGGGTTCGTGCCCCGTTTCGGGAAGATCCCACATGCCGCGGAGCGGCTGGGCCCGTGAGCCATGGCCACTGAGCCTGCGCGTCCGGAGCCTGTGCTCCGCAAATGGGAGAGGCCACAACAGTGAAAGGCCCGCATAACGCAAGAAAAAGCCTGTGCTCCGCAGCGGTGAGAGGCCCGCGGAAAAAAAAAAAAAAAAAAAAAAAAAAAAAAAAAAAAAAGTGCTCCATAAAATCCCTAAGGTTCCCAAGACACTTTCAGAGGGTCCTTGTGGTCAAAACTTTTCTCATAATATGCCAAAACGCTATTTTCCATCTCCACTAAATTTATATTTTCACTCATTGTGCAAAAGCAATCATGGGCAAAACTGCTAGTGCCTTAGCATGAGTTAAGGTGGTGAAACCAAGCCTCACTAGCTTTCATTGTATTCTTTACCAGTGCATGATAATAATAATAACGTTAAAGAAGAAAAAAAAATCATTTAAGAATGCTTTGATGAATCAGTAAAGAACATTCACTTTTAGAAATCTCAGCTTTTGAATACAAGTCTTTTTAATGTTCTGTATGAAGAAATGAGATGAGCTAACAAAGCACTTGTGCTGCATACCCAACTTTAAGTAACTTCCTTGAGCAAAAAGTAGTTGTGTGATTAAGTTTAGAGTTGAACTTTTTTTTTTTTCCATGAGAAGTCATTTTTACTTTAAAAACAATAATAAACTATAGTTATTTAGACATAGGGATTTGGCAGATATTGTTCAAAAATGAATGTCACCTTAGGGAAAAGAAGAGACAACGTTTTTACCAATGATAAAATTCAAACTTTCAAGTGAATATTAGAATTCCGGAAAAATAGTATCCTTCCATGTAAGCTTGAAATCTTTCCAACACTAAAGATTTTTCTCTTGAGATTGGTGGTGATATAAACAAATATTTTTTAAAAAAAATATTGTATATTGAAATGTGTTAACATTGATAAGTATGTATAACTCAATGAACCAGTTTTATGCAAAATTGCATAATATTTTGAAACCCATGTATAAAGAAAAGATGCATTCAAAGGATAAGTTAGAATATTGGATTAATATAGCAGAATACAAAAAGACCTTTAATATAATTTTAGATTCCACATTGCAATTCGTATTTTAGGAACTAATACCTGTCTGCTTAGTGGAGTTTCAAAGAATAATATTCATAATTATCCCAAAAGGCTTTTAAAGTTTTCTTCCATTTCCAAAAACATACTTGTATTATGATTTACAGACTTACTTCACATATTTTAACTGAAACATATATTACTGCAGATATAATGCAGAAGCAAACATGAAAATCCAGTTGCCTTCTAATAAGACAAATATTAAATAAATTTGCAAAAATGATGCCATTCTCAACATTTTTTGCTACAAAATGTGGTTATTTGTCATAAAATACTTTATTTTTGTTAACATGTAATTAATATAGTAATGTCCTTGGTAAATGAACTAAACCAAATATTTTCTAAAATTTCTCAGTTTTAATTTCTAATTCAGTAAATAGTAATAGGTAACACCCAAATAAACAAAAATTGTTTGGGGTCCTCAGTGATTTTGAAGAGTGTAAAAAGCCAAAATATTTAAGATACGCTGCTTGTAAGGAATAAAATTTTCCCTTTAAGCTTGCTTACTTCCACATGTGACCGCTACATGATGCAAGAATTACTAAATAATCTCTGTAGCAGGACGATTAAAGAGAAAGAGAAATGGACAAGGATGATCAGAAGCTTTGCTGTACACCAGAAACTAACACAGCATTGTAAATCAACTATACTTCAATAAAAAAATTTTTTTTTAGATTCAAAAAAATTTTTAAACATGGTTGTCTTAAGTCTATGAGTTACCATTGTTTGGAGCATGCTACTACTAATACTAGTACTAATAATATAAAATATGAATAATTACTTTGTCCTAGGTACTGCTTATTTTGCATATATTATTTCATTCAGTCCTTCCTCCCATATATTGGGCTAGGAACCATAATTTCTCCTATTTTACAAAGAGTAAATTGAAGCACACGTATCTAGATTAAGTAGCTTTCCATGGGTCACACAACAAATAAATGATGGAGTCAGAATTTGTCATCTGTTTGACTCCAGAAACCATGCTATTATTCATCACATCCTGCACACAAAAGAGATACATTCTGTCTCAGACAGGAAGATTTCATCATGCTTGAGTGTGACCCAGTTAAAACTTGCCTCAATAATAAATCTCTTTGCTTGGATTCAATAACCATCTTATAATCAATCACTTGATTTTTTTAATTGCTTATCGTAATTCAGTTCATGAAACAATCATCTATATGTAGTTGATTAGACCTGGTCTTCAGTGAACTCTCCTGCGGGCTATTCTGTGGAGATCTTGAGTGGCAGGATGACTTCCCTGTTCACCTGATGCACAACCTCTGCTCTGCCACCCAACGGCCATGTGTTTCATAGCAGGACATTTAAAACTTCAATTGTATATAGCTCTTTGGCATTTTACAGAAATCTTATGAGAAATACACTGGTATCTCAAAAGAAATGTGAAATAACATTAATATCTCATATGAAGAAACTAGAATATACAGAAGTGGCCGCAAGGTGAGAATGAAATTCTGCTCTTCTAATTATTAAAGACCGTGCTTTCCTCCTTCCTGCGATGCCACTGTTAGCTGCTCCAAGCTTGTTAGTTATCTACCTAACAGAGGATGGACAAGTTAGATATTACATGAGTTCATAAAAGCTTGAATTTTAAAGAATATTCACAAAAATACATTTTCTGTGAGAATTCTAACTGAATTAAGGAGAAGAAGATTGTTTGATTTCTATACGAATTTCATCTCATCCAAATGATTTCCCTAGCAAGTATTATCTATTTCTGTACAGGACCATATATAGACTCTCATGTGCTTTCTAAATTCTCATTATTCCAAGACTCATCCTTAAAATAGTCCTTGTTAGTATTACAATGTCTTTAATATACTTCTTGACTTGCAAAAAGCACCGTCAAGTCCCTTTCACTGTATTGTAATGAGATATATTATAGTGTGGCTTAACGAGAGTAGAATTTCTTGGAGTAGTCTATGAGCCACTGGCTTGAAGACATAAAACGTGTATTTTAAATTGGTTTTGCCGTGTCATGCTGACCAAGTTACATAATATTTCTGACATTCATCTGTAAAAATAAAATTGAAAAAACATGAGGAAAAAATTGACCATAAGACAATCAGCACAGTGTCTGGCAAACAGCAAGGTTGAATTCATGTTAACCATAATAATAGTAACATTAAACCTATTAAGGAACAGTTTCCTCTACTTATTCAGCCATTAGTGTTTTTATGCCCCATGAAATGTGCAACTTCAAGCGGTCAAAAAAAATTCAAGTATCTTGCTTTTGGAAGATGGCTCTAACCTCTAAGATGGAGGTTAGAATGCTGAAATGGAAAGGGAAAATTCAGATTTCTTGAATTTTTTTATTGTGATATTCTGAGAAAATGTTCATATATTCCAAACTAGTAGGAAGTTATCTTACTAATATTGATGTTTCAGGATTTTTCTAGTGTAGTACTCCTAAGAAATATACAATTATTTTTAGGAAAGTTGGAAATGAGCTATTTATAGCTTCATCAATTAAGAGCAATATTTAGAAAAAAATAAATTGGATATTATTCTATAGAATGCACAAATAGGTGACATTACTGGTGGACTTAGTTTTGAAATGTAAAACATACTATTAATATCAAATATATTAAAGACCTTAAATTTTAGGCTGGAAAGTTCCCCCCTAATATTTTCACATAATAGATATTAGAAAAACATGAAATTAGGATAATCACAGTCAATTAATATATGTGTTTGTATATAGGTATAGAGATATTGTCTGACTGTGAGATATATATATATATATATATATATATATATATATATATATTCAAAAAGGAATATATATATATTCAAAAAGGAATTATCTCTGGAAAAGAATATAATTTTCAATGGATAAATATACATCTATAATTTTGAAAATGATAAATTAAGAGTAGTAAAACATGTTATCACTAACATTTACATACATACATTATGCAATGCTGTGTAGGGCAGAATTTTAATTTATACTTCATGAACTTTATAGAAATTATAATTTATGTTGGTATCAATATTCACTCAGAAGAATGCCATTAATTTTGATTTGTTTCTTTTGAAGCCTTTACCTATGGGTTTCTGCACTTTCACCAAGAATAATACTAATTTATCATGTTTATATTGTCTATACATCCATTTTCACATTTTTAAACTCTCTGCAATATTGTGAGATGGATATAAATAGTATTATAGGCTCAATCAATTAACTCTGATATCCCCATACCTCTTCTGACAGGTTTCTATCCCTTTACTGAATATTTAGATTTGTCCTATCAAGAAGGATTTAATTTCCTCAAAGAAAAACCTACGTGTTACCCAGTGATTTTTCTATTGCCACGTTATACACCTACATTGTCATCATAAATAGATTGTGAACTTTTCTCAAGCATCAACCACAATTTATAGTTCTCATGTATTCCACCCAGGCCCTGGCACAGAGCTCGTTTATTCAGGTAGTTCATGATCTGTGGGGTTCTCTGGTAGGCTTTATATTAAGTACAGAGTAAACAGAGATTAAATACAAAAATCCCTGTCCTTAGAAATTCATAGGCTAGTGTGTAGTAAAAATTAACGTACAATTAAAATGAAGCATTAACAATGCTCTGATAAAAGTACAATACAGTGATTTGAAAGAAACAGGAAATTCCTTCACAATACAATTTTTTTTCTTTCAAATCGTTAAAAAAAAATTTACAAGTAGGAAAAATACTGAAAGAGAGCTTTGCTCTAAGTTTCTGATAAAGGCCAGTGACAGAAATAGGGGAATCTGGCCCATGAAAGAGATTTAGAGTTATTAGTTGGGATGGTAGATAGTACATTTGAAACTGAGAGGATCATATCATTAGCAAGTTCAAAAAATCAACATTGATTTATTCAGAGCTGAGATTTCTAGGGAATATCTGAAGTATTGATAAGGTCAAATGATCAAGTAAGTTAAGAGGAAGATTTAGTAGCTCTTTTAGGCAAGATAAGATTCAAGTTTGGGTCAGCACACTTTTACTGAACTTTTACTATACCGTCCATGTATATGTGGCACTAGAAGGCCCTTGTGGTAGGGGTAAGGCAGAAGGAGGGGAGTCATCAAAATGGCCCCTGACTTCTTGTATGGAACCAAGACAAATGAATTGATAAGGACCAAATAGATCAAAATAAATACTGCAAAATTAGTATATGCAAGCTATAGGTATTTAAAGAAAAGCTACTTTATTTTTGTCTCAATAATTAGAGAAAGCTTGCTGGATAGAATACTATTCTGGAATAAGTGCAAGAATACTGGAATTAACATCACAGGATTTTAGAACTTGGGCATCTTTAGAGGTTTTTGAGTCCAAGCTTCTTGATTATGACAGATGTGGAAATTGAGATCCAAAAAAACTTAGTGACTAAACTAAGGAAACCCAGTGAATACATAGGAGTAGTAGGACCATAGCTCACATTCCCAATTGCCAGTCTTGAGCTTTTTCTGTTATTTTCTCTTTTTACTTTACTCTGTTGATGAATTCACCAATATGCAATTTTTTTATGAACAACTATTTAATATTATGTATCTCTAAGGTTTTTTCATAGGTTATGAAAACTCATTATTTACAACTTATAAAATAAAATATTCATAAACTATTAAGACTGCAGTCTCAGTCTTTAAAAATATACTGTACTCTAGAGTCATATAACATGGTCTTAACGATTTTGAACTACACTACATGGTGACCACTATTAGCTCCAATTTATAAAAAGGATTTGATTTTTCCCAAGGCAATGAGAGTAAATCCCCGCATAATTTCTTAATCTATCTCCTTCCAAGAAATTTAAAGTAGTGGATTAGTAAATAAATTACAACATTTTTTTTTGGCATCATGCAATGTAAATTGAAACCAATTGAAAGAAATAGACTTAATTTGCCATGGAACACAAGTCATTCAGTGAGATTTGTTTTACCTTTTACCACAGAAAAGATAGGTAAAGAAAATAAGCACTTAGGGCAAATAATTCAAGCATCATGATGTACTTTTGTCTTCCTGAACCCTCTTAAGTATAATGGTTTTCAGTTGATTTATTTGTGCTTCCAGATAGATTGCCAATATCATTTATGGATATTGATCACAGTGATACAGGTGAACATTAAAATATGTGATTAATTTCTAATATATTGTTTCTAATGTACAGATGTTTTTGGTTAGACTGATACATCTGTGGACAAAGAATGCTGTCTGATATTTCAGTAAACAAAAAAGTATTTCTGCCCTCAAGCCCTTAGCCACTGCAACTGCCCCCAACGTTGCACCCTGAGGGGAATTCAAGATGAAGAAAAATAGGATAATGGCCCTGGATAGTTAACGTGCCTATCAAAGGAATAATTTCAAGGAGGCTTGAAGGACTCTTGCATCTTCCCCTACATAGAAAAGCACTAAAATCCTTAACTAGAGATGTCTTTTGTGTGTGTGATTAGCAGTAATCCTTTGATGTCTGACTACCTGATTTTTTTTTTTTTTTTTTTTTTTTTGGCTTTGCTTTGTTTTTCCAGTGAAAACTCCTATATACCCTGACTCTTCTTTACCTCTTTGGAACAATTCCTCAGAGCTATCTGAGAGGCTGTCTCCGAGGCTATAGTCCTCATTATGGTCCTGGAATAAAGCATAACTCACAGCTTTTAGGTTGCATGTTTTTTTTTTGTCAACACATCTTAAGCACAAAATAGCAACAATAGTCCTTGTGGACCCCTGGATTTATCTAAATTTATCTAAACTATTTAAATAACTGCATACAAAGATGCTTTCAGTAACAGTTCAAAATTAAACATCTATTTTTAAATAGTAAGGGTATAGTCAATGAAGTTACTTTAAAAATTGTGTATGAATTTGCCAGCACATGAAAAGGACATTTTGTGACACAGTAGTGTGCTATTTTAATCATCAGAGACTAATGAAAAAAGAAGTAAGGTAGATGTACTACACCAATAATGATTTAAAACTATTTTTGGTCTATAAAAGGCGCATAATAATGAATTATTCAGACTTCCCTGGTGGCACAGTGGTTAAGAATCCGCCTGACAATGCAGCGGACACAGGTTTGAGCCCTGTTCCGGGAAGATCCCACATGCTGTGGAGCAACTAAGCTCTTGCACTATAACTACTGAGCCTGCTCTCTAGAGCCGGGGTGCCACAACTGTGGAACCCCTTTCACCTAAAGCCCATGTTCCACAAAAGAGAAGCCTTCATAATGAGAAGCCCACACACCACAACGAAGAGTAGCCCCTGCTTGCTGCAACTAGAGGAAGCCCACGTGTAGCAACGAAGACCCAATGCAGCCAAAAATAAATAGAATAATTAATTAATTTTAAAAATAATGAATTATTCAGATAACTTTGGCATGTGTTTGCATAGAAATGCTGAAATTTTAGGAACCTTTGACAATAGTGACTACTGTCATAGCTGTGTTGAAAGAAGACATTTTGTTTCATCAAATAATATTGTCGGGCTTCCCTGGTGGCGCAGTGGTTGAGAGTCCGCCTGCCGATGCAGGGGACACGGGTTCGTGCCCCGGTCCGGGAGGATCCCACATGCCGCGGAGTGGCTGGGCCCGTGAGCCATGGCCGCTGAGCCTGCACGTCCGGAGCCTGTGCTCCGCAACGGGAGAGGCCACAACAGTGAGAGGCCCGCGTACCGCAAAAAAAAATAATAATAATATTGTCTTTCACATAAAATTGATGGCAGTATTTTACATTTAATTAATTGGTATTTGATTTACTTGGATTTTGCATTTCTAAAAAAGTCAGAAGAATAGGTTTACAAGTACTTGTAAATTTTCTACATGTTTAAGTAATATTATAATGAAAATAATTTATTTAAAATAGACATGAGAATATTTTATTAGTTTTATACAGTCCTCACATTTTAAGAAACAAATATATGTTTATCTTAAATATATTGAGTATATGTTAATTATGTTGTAAATTGTGATACATTTTCAGATTCTAATAGAAATGCATTTAATGGTATGAATGATGTGTCAATTAGATACTAGTTATAATAATAAACAGTATTTTTTATTTCTTATAAAATATTTCGGGGGGAATAAAAGTTGAATTGTACTGACTTATAGTTCAACTGCTATCAAAATTAATTTTATTATTCATTATTTCATTAATTATTTTGATTGAATTATTATTATAGTTAATTATACCAACTGGTTTTGTAACTATCCTACAATACTTTATTTGATTTTGTTAAACTATTATTTAGTACACTGCTGGATTAAATTACTAGTGGTTTTTTTTCTAAAGTTATTTGTCTCTAGTGCTCACATGTGAGTTAAATCTCTAATATTACTTACTGTGTTACATTATCAGTTATAATATTACATATTATACTATATTACATTACATTACTTATCAGGTACTTTGTTTTTTAGGATATATAATTATAAAATTAATTGCAAATTATTTCACCTTATTTATGTTGGACTAGATTATTTGATGTGGAAATGATCAGTATTTTGAAAATATGAGAGAATTTGCATTATGCCATTTTGGATGGGGTTATTTAACAGAATTTGTTTAATAATGCAGTATTTATTGCATGCATACACTTTGATTACTTTATTTCTTCTTGAATTAATTAGCTAATATTTCAAAAAATCTGTTATCAGGTTTTCAAAAAAACCACTATCATTAAGGTTTTTGTTTTTCAGGGTTTTTTTTTTTTTGCAGTACGCGGGCCTCTCGCTGTTGTGGCCACTCCCGTTGTGGAGCACAGGCTCCGGACTCTCAGGCTCAGCGGCCATGGCTCACGGGCCCAGCCACTCCGCAGCATGTGGGATCTTCCCAGACCGGGGCATGAACCCTTGGCCCCTGCATAGGCAGGCAGACTCTCAACCACTGCGCCACCAGGGAAGCCCTTACTCTGCCATCTTGATCTGAACTCCCCTATTCTCTGGATTTAGAAATCTAAGTTGAAAGTCATTCTCTTTTATCACACACACACACACACACACACACACACACACACACACACACACACACACATATATATATATGTATATCATATATATATGCAGATATTCAATCCTGATTTTGTCATTGGTAGCTTTTTTGCTTATTACCAATTCAACATGTATTAAAAACTTCAGAATGTACCTTTACCATAACCTAGTGTTTGTGAAATATACCTAATACTAAGAAAGATGTTTACTCTTTTATTGGGCTACTGATTAAAATGTTAAATACAGGGTCTAGGATCATCCCTGCTGGATTTTTAGGTTTTTCTATTTTTCTTCATTTGACCCTGGTAAAGAGCTATGTAAAAAGAGACAAAATCTTGTGGTGTGAGGGAAAGTGTGAAAAATTATGGTATTGATTTTGTTCTAATAGCAAATATTCTTTATGGAATGAGAGGTTTATTTACTATAACCACCAAAATTAGTGTATTCAAATAAAGTGATTTATTTACATTAGTATTGCTTCTTCACAGTGTAATTACTCAAAGTGTAATCCATATATAAATCAAATTAATTAATACCTTAAAACAATAGCCTAACAATTCCAATTTTTCTAGCAGTTTCAATCAATAATATGAAAATGAGGAAACAAATGAAAGTATAAAACCAGCATCTGTCAAAAGAAAGTAAACACAAATATACAGAAAAATCAATTACCGTATAAGCTTGCTTTATTCAGTAGGTGACATTTCACTATTATATTTGCTTAACTACATAAAATTAATAATTGTAAGCAGAGTAACTTAAAATAATAATGAAAATATATAAATAAAATATTACATTATTGTCCAAGCTCTTAACTCTTTTTAGAAAGAGAAAGAAAGAAAGAAAGAAAGAAACAAGAGTTAAAGACACTGAGAGAAACAGAGACATTGGGGAGGGAGGAAGAAAAGAAGGAAAGGAGGAAGGAAAGAAAGAAGGAAGGAAGGGAGGGAGGGAGGGAGAGGGGGAGGGAGGAGGGAAGGGAGGGAGGAAGGAAGGGAGGAAGGGAGGAAGGAAGGGAAAAAATTCACCTAAGACTTTAAATTCTGAACATCTCAAGTTTAAATATTGTATAGCTGATATTTTTTTAACTTTCTTTAGAATTCTCAAAAAATCTGCATTATTAAATAATATTAACTATTTATCAGTGTAGACCATTTTATATAAAAGCTTGTGTATTACATAAAGAAATAACAAGAATTCCCCAAATTAAGAACCTATGTGAAATCTCATTAAGTAAATCTGTCTAGCTTTTAATCATACTCCTATTTGCTAGGTATGCAAGGGTGAATCTTTATGGAGTTACTTTGATTTTAAATTTAGTTCCTAACAAGTTCTTTCCTGAATCATAAACATTTCATTACTCTAAGATGTTGTTAACAAGTAATTATCAATTATCCTCTTTCTCATAAATGTTAACTTTCTTTGTCCAACTGAGTAGTTCCTATTCAAATCCAATTTGAGGCACTTTTAACGGCCTAAGTGTGGTCTTACCCTAATAAAATTGCTTAATATGCATAAGTTAACTCTCTTACTGTATCGTTTATTTGGTTTTATCTATATTATTATTTTTATTTTTATATATGGAAAATATCCCTGAAATGAAAAGGCCCTAACTTTGAATAATTGTTTTATTAAAGATGAAAAAACTGGAACTATATTACTGGTGGTAAGAGATAAAGTTCTATATTTGAAACTGTGTTTTACATCTCAGTAAGTGTTCAGAATGGGTTGGATTTGTCAAAAAATATGCTAGAGGAAATACAAGCACATGATTGGTGGTGTTTGTGAAGATCTGATCTAAGATGGATTTAAGTTATCTCTGATAACTATTTGTAAATAATCAAATATTTGTTCTGATGCCTATGAAAAGTACTATGAAAGATAAAATGAAACATAAGATTTGATCTCAAGTATCATATAGTTCAGAGGTTACATGGAAAGATAAGATATATGTTTGTTTATAAATTTATATAAATAAAATCCTGATTTCAAACAGGTTAAAGATGTATCCAATGAAAGCTATAAAATGTGTTATAGATTTTTTTTTTTTTTTTCTGTACGCGGGCCTTTCACTGTTGTGGCCTCTCCCGTTGCGGAGCACAGGCTCCGGACGCGCAAGCCCAGCGGCCACCGCTCACCGGCCCCGC
>NW_006784958.1:24809-68920 GCF_000442215.2 Lipotes vexillifer | reverse complement strand
CCCAAAAAAAAAAAAAAAAAAAAAAAATGGGCAAAATACATGGAGACATTTCACTAAAAAATTATACATATGGCAAATAAGCACATGATAAAATCCTCAATATCATTGGCTGTTAGGGAAATGCAAATTAAAGTCACACACCTATGAGATATCACCACACACCTATGAGAAGAGATAGAATAAAAAATAGTGATAACACTAAATATTGGTGAAAATGCAGACCAAGTGGATTTTTGCTAACGGGAATATAAAATTGTATACTTATTCCTGAAAACTGACAGTTTCTTATACAACTGTCAACTACCATGTGATCCAGTAATTGCACTCTTGGACGTTTACCCTGAGACATCAAAATTTATGTTTACATAAAATCTGCTCATGAATGTGTTTAGCAATTTTATTCATAATAGTAAAAAAATTAGAAGAAATGAACAGGATGTCCTTATATGTGTGAATGTTTAAACAAACTGTGGTATATCCATATTAAGTATTACCACTCAGTAATATAAAGCAATCTGGAACAGATACATAATGTATGATTTTAATTATATAATATTATTAAAGGACAAAATTACAGATATGGATAAAAGCTTACTGGCTGTTGTGGTTAAGGTAGGAATAGGGGTAGGAAGGAAATTGATAAGGCTTATAAGGGCAACATGAGGGATGCTTGTCCTGATGGAAATGTTCTCTAGCTTACTGTATCACTGTCAATGTCCTAGTTGTGGTGTTGTCTTATAGTTTTACCACATTACCACTGAGGGAGACTGAATAATGGGGGCTACAGGAGTTCATGTTACCAAGGGAATTTAAATTGCTTACTTGATAATTCAACATTCACACTAATACTCACATACTGTTCTAGATGTATTTCAGCCTATGTCTGCCATAGACATTTGCTGTGGATTTGATTTTCTCAGATACTTGACAAAGTTTTAGGCAAAACTTGGCATCCATTTATATAGGATGGTTGGACCTAGAGATTATCACACTAAGTGAAATAAGGCAGACAGAGAAAGACAAATATATGATATCACTTATATGTGGAATTAAAAAAAGTGATACAACTGAACTTATTTAGAAAACAGAAATAGACTCACAGACATAGAAAACAAACATATGGTTATCAAAGGGGAAAGCAGGGGCAGGGATAAATTGGGAATTTGAGATTAACAGATACACACCACTAGAAAAATAGATAAGCAACAAGGACTTACTATATAGCACAGGGAACTATATTCAATATCTTGTAATAACTTATAAGGTAAAAGAATCTGAAAAAAATTATATATATATATATATATATCACTTTGCTGTACACCTGAAACATTGTAAATCAATAAAATTTTTTAATTTAAAAAATGTTTTAAATTTCAATAAAATTTTTTTCAATACTTCAATAAATTTTTTCTTAAAAAAAGAAAAATAGTGCATGTGTCAAAAAATGAAAATTAAAAAAAATAATAAAATGGTTCCTTTGCCTTTCTATGTCAAGCTTAGAATAATCTTTTCTATACTTACAACAATCTTTGCTGGGATTTTGACATGAATTGCATTAAACCGTATGTCAACTTTAAGAAATTGACATCCATTTTTATGCTGACTCTTCTAATTCATGCACACTGTATGTCTCTCTATTTGTTTAGATCATCTTTGGTTTCTTTCACTGGTGTTGTACAGTTCTCAGCAGACAAGTCTTGCATATATTTTGTTAGATTCACCTCTATGTATTTGATTTATTGAATGATTGCATATTGACATCTACATGTTCACTGGTAGAATATAGAAATACAATTTGTTTTTAATGTTTCATATATATTATAATTATTTTATTATATATTATAAAATTTACCATTTTATTCTTTTAAACAATACAATTCAGTGGCATTAATTCAATTTGCTGCTTTCTAAATAAGCTACAAGTGAAGGAATTTCCAAAGGAAATTATAAAATATTTTTAACTAACTTAAAAGAAAGACATCAAATATCAAAATTTGTGAGACACAGATAAAGCAGTGCTTCAAGAAAATTTATAGGAATAAGTCCTTTTGTTAGAAAAAGGCAATGGCCTAATATCAATAACCTAAAATTGCAACTTAAGAACCTGGGAAAAGTAAAATAAATGAACATCAAACTTAAGAACACAAATCATTAAGATAATAAATTAATGAAGTTGAAAACAGAAAATCAGTTTAGAAAATCAATGAAACCAAAAGTGGATTCTTTAAAAAATTCAATAAAATTGATAAGACCTCTAGCAAGACTGATAGAAAAAAAGACATAAATTCCCAATACCAAGACCGAGAAAATTCTCTACAGACCCAGAGACATCAAAAGAATGATAAAGGAATACTGTGAAAAACTCTACACACATAAATTCAACAACTTGGATAAAATAGAGAGCAATAATTTAAAAAGTACAAATATACATAATCTGAATAACCCTAAACTGGTTAAAGAAATTTAATTCATAGGTAAAGATCTGGGAAAAAAGTCTCCGAGTATAGAGGATTTCATTGGTAAATTTTACCAAATCTTTAGGGAAAAAATAATATCAGTTATATGCAATTTATTCCAGAAAGTAGAAGAGGAAAGAACATTTCCAAAAACATTTTATGAAGCCAGGTTTACCCTGAAATCAAAATTTTAAATTAGTACAAAAAATAAAAGTATAGGCCAATATCTTTGAATAATATAGATACCAATATCTTCTACAAAGTCTTAGCAAATAAAATCCAGAAATATATAAAAAGAATGCACCTCAGCAAATTGAAATCCTTGCAGTTATGTACAACTGGTTCAGTTTTCACAAATCAATCCATATTATACACAATGTTAGCAAATTAAAGAAGAAAAAGCACATATCATGTCAACAGATGCAGAAAAACATTTGACAAAGATTCAACATCAATTCATGATAAAAACTTAGCATCGGGGCTTCCCTGGTGGCGCAGTGGTTGGGAGTCTGCCTGCTAATGCAGGGGACACGGGTTCGAGCCCTGGTCTGGGAGGATCCCACATGCCGCGGAGCAAGTAGGCCCGTGAGCCATAACTACTGAGCCTGCGCGTCTGGAGCCTGTGCTCCGCAGCAAGAGAGGCTGCGATAGTGAGAGGCCCGTGCACCGCGATGAAAAGTGGCCCCCGCTTGCCACAGCTAGAGAAAGCCCTTGCACAGAAACGAAGACCCAACACAGCAAAAATAAATTAATTAATAAACTCCTACCCCCAACATCTTAAAAAAAAAACAACTTAGCATCCAGATTTAGAAAGAAACTTCTTTAACCCAATAAAGGGTATTGACAACATTCTTACAGCAAATATCATACTTAACGGTGAAAGACTAAATAAATACTTTCCCCCTGAAATTGGGAGTAAGACAAGAATATTCATTCTCACCACTCCTATCTAACACAGCAATGTATGTCTTAACCAGGCTAATAGACAAGGAAAAGGATTTAAAAGCATAGGGAATGGAAAGGTAAAAATAAAACTGCTCCTGCCCACAAATGACATGATTTTCCATGTAGAAATTTCAGGAATTACCAAAACCCTCCTAGAAATAATGAGTTCAATAAGGGTATGAAATACAATGTGAACACTCAAAAATTAATATTTCTAATAGTCATATTTCTATAATCAAGCAATCAACAATTGGAAATCAAAATTTAAAAATATATATTCCCTTCACAATAACTAAACAATACAAGACAAAATATTTCAGAAATCACAGAGCCTATATAAATGGAGAAGGATTCCATGAGAGACTCAACATAGCAAAGATGTCAGCTTTTCCCCAAGTGATAGACTTAACGCAGTATATATCCAAATCTCAGGATGATTTTTTTAATAGATATATAGAAATAGAATCTAAAATTTATATGGAAAACAAAGGAACTTGACTAGCAACAATAATTTGAAATAGAACAACCTTTGAAGAAACACACTACCCAATTTTAAGAATATTTAAGAATAAAGGTACTGTACTAAAAAAAATAGTGTGGTATTAACACATGGATAGGCATATAGGTGAAGGGAACAGAAAAGAGTCCAGAAATAGACCAACACAATTATGGCTATTTGGTCTTCAACAAAAGTGCAAATTTAGGGGCTTCCCTGGTGGCGCAGTGGTTGAGAGTCCGCCTGCCGATGCAGGGGACATGGGTTCGTGCCCCGGTCCGGGAAGATCCCACATACCGCGGAGCGGCTGCGCCCATGAGCCATGGCCGCTGAGTCTGCGCGTCCGGAGCCGGTGCTCCGCAACGGGAGAGGCCACAACAGTGAGAGGCCCACGTACCAAAAAAAAAAAAAGTGCAAATTTAGGGAAATTTTAGAAGACGTGGCAAAGCACTCCACTTGCTCACCTGTCACTGCGATATGAGGCATGTCTCCAGGGTTGTCCAAATTATCACCGGGCAGGACATCATCATTGGAGTGTTCTAGGGGATGTCTCTAGAGAGTGTCCTGAGCAGTAATTCTATATTCTTGCTTTTTTTTTTTTTTGGCCACACTCTGCGACATGCACGACCTTAGTCCCCCAACCAGGGTTTGAACCCGTGCCCCCTGCATTGGGAGAACGGAGTCTTAACCACTGGAGCACCAGGGAAGTCCCAGTAATTCTATATTCTTAACAGTCTAAGATCAACAATGCAACTGATCCAGAAGTTCCTATGTGCCATGTAGAGGGAACTCAGAAGTGCAGAGAAAATCTTCATTGGAATAGGCCTGGAATTGAGATAAGAAGGATCAAATTTGGGAAACTTCTTGAATAAAGACTCCACAGGGCTTTCAGATTTCAGTAACAGCTGCCATCACAATGCCCCCATATTAGGCAGGATCTGCCACACTGTTGTAATCCAGCACCAGAAACACTGATAGAGTGGCCTGAGGCATATCTTAGCAGAGGCTAGTGAAGACCCAGAAAACAGCAATACAATAAGTGGATGATCCATGCCTCTCCCTTGTCCCTCTATGAACCTACATAAACTTTCTTCTGAATCTATATATTACTTTGGGAAGCTGGGCAGGGGAAAGAAGAGGGGAGACCTTTCCAATGGAAAAAATAACACTGATAGGTTTGAAATTTGTATCATATCCTGGCAACATCTGTTTGAATCTGTTTCCTTAGAGTTTGGAGGAATCAAATAGTAAGATGATAATATAATTTATTCTCTAAATAATACGCGTCATACAGTTATTATTAAAAATCACCCACCAGAGTAGGTTAGTAAGTTAAAAGCAATATTTTCTTAGGGTTAAATTTGATTGTAATCATATACATTTAACTAAGAGTCTATTTTATTGATTTCCACAGCTATTACAATAAAAGCAAATGAAAGCAAAAAACTTCCTTTTAAGCTTAAGCTTTTGTTTTGATAGACAATTTATCAAAGTATACAACATTTTAAAACTTAAACATGAATTAAATCACTTAAAGCAACAGTTTTTGGACAATGTGAATGACAATTTATCCAAATTATATTTCAAATAAGTTAAAAGAAAGGAATTTTAAAGTATATTTTTGTTTCAGTTACTGGAACTTGAAAAAAATGAAAAAATATTTGAGGGGGAAACTTTACCTTTTCAAAGATAATCAAATTAAATAATCCATTTAAAATGTGCTTATATATTGAAATATTAGTAACGATAGTGTCTCAACTGTGTAATACCACATACTACCACCAGATGGAGGTAGACAATCAACTAATATTAAATATCATTCATATAGTTGTGTTCCTGGCAATGTTTTAAGTTTTTGCTCTTTTCAGTCTTTTTCATTTCCAAATATTATGAATAATTTCCAACTTCTGTATAAATATCAACTTCTAAATATGGGACTGAAGTTACTGGGACCTTAAGTTTCCTAGACTTATAAAACAGTAAATAATAGAAGGAATAATTCTCAGCTTTTAAATTTTTAAAAAGCATGAACAAGAACACTTAGGAAAGAGGATTAAACAGTTAAGCAATCATTTGCTAAGTTTTCTCTTATTAAAAATATTCGGGAAAATATACTATGTACTGTATTTACATGTGCTATATATATTCTTTGTATTATGTATAATGTTCATAAAGAGAATGAAAGGATTTATTATGTGGAAGTGACTTATGAATGTACAAAAAGTTTGAAATGATTTTAATGTTATATCAATAATTTGATATGCAGCATTGCATAAATAATTTTTTTCAAGCATAGAAAGGCTTTGTAGCATTTTCATATTGGGTACAATATGCACCAGTGACCCTGTTGGGAAGAAATGTGAGTGAAACGGAGAAAGTGTCAGACTACACTTCCAGGGCAGGACTTTGTCTCAAGTAAATATGAATTTCATATTTTCTGACTTTTCCACTCTTTTTAAATTATTCCTCATTTTGACACAGATCTATAATTCATGATTAACTTACTCCATTTAAATGTTTAATCGTCTTCACAGATCTGTTCATACAAACTTTTAGATGTTTAAAATTTTTACAATGTAAAATCTGAGGTTCTTGAGAGTATTTTTTTTTCATTTGCCAATTAAATTTCTTTAATATGTTCATTGATATTATCCTCAAGAATAAAAGAAAAATTATTGCAAGAGGTTTTTTTTTGTTTGTTTGTTTTGAGAACTATCCAATGCATTCTAGAGCAAGGTTTTTTTTAGTTCTTTTTTTTATTATATACTCTCATAAAACAGGATGTTTTAAATTTTCAAGAAGTTTCATTTTTATATTTTTATGTTCTCTATGGGCAAGCATATTCACAAATTGATCAGCTTTGGTCAATGTTCTAACAAAGAAGTTTTGGCAAAAATAGGTGGTAAAAAATAGGGTATATTTCAGAGTTTACACTCGATGATATAACAGATGAGACTCATTTACATATTTATGATACTTTCCTGATAAGTTTACATTTAATTTCAATAAGAATGTGTTTAATTTTATTTTAGTTCAATTGGGCATGTGAAAATGATATTTGTATCATTAATATACTGATAGAGGTATGGATATTGCCCTTTATTTCTGATAAAACCTTCAAGTAAACAATAAGTATTAAAATATAATATTCCATTTCAAATATTTATATTTAATTAGCCAACTAACTAGGGCTTGACGGAAGTGTTACAAACAACGGCCTATTAAAAATGAGGTGGGTCTAGATTTAAACTAGGTTTTATCCCATAAATGTAGAATAAAAAGCAATATTTATTTGTCTTTAGCAATACCCGCCTTTATACCTAACTCTCCTCTTACCTTTTTATTTTTATTTTATTTTGTCTTTCTCCCATCACTATTTCCTCCAAGCCAGCACTATATTCTCACCCCATATTTCTGTTCTGCAGCAATGTCCCATCCTG
This sequence comes from Lipotes vexillifer, assembly GCF_000442215.2. Taxonomy (NCBI): domain Eukaryota; kingdom Metazoa; phylum Chordata; class Mammalia; order Artiodactyla; family Lipotidae; genus Lipotes; species Lipotes vexillifer. The sequence goes on along the minus strand of NW_006784958.1, from coordinate 61,583 downwards.
TTGACATTTTCAAACTTTGAATCAGTGGCTCATAATGCAGACCATTAACCACTGGGCATATTTCAGTCCATCTTGTAAATGTTGCAGATAAAAATAATGTAATAATCCTCGTTTATTTTTTTTTAATATAAAAATTATCTATAAAAATGCCAAGTCTGATTTCTGCATGGCAGCTATCAGCTTAGAGCTGGGTAGTTGCTGTCCTATTTAGATTGAGTATGTCTGACTAGTTTCTCAAACTTCTTATAACTGCTTTTTGGATTTCTGAAAAGGGTCCTATATGTCAGTTATCACTTATTATCACATTAGTGGTGTTACTCTTCCCTAGAGAAGTGAATTCTTTCTCTGCCCTTGTGTCTCTCTCAAAAATGAAAAAAACGAAAGATCAAGAAAACACAGTAGCAGAAAAATGAGAAACAGCTTATGAATTTGTGTCAGTGAACAATATTTCTGTGCATTTAATATCGAGGTAACTTCTAGGCCCCCTGAGGAACAGAAATCTGTGACTCCTATTTAAAATCTATCCAACATGATACGCTTCTTCAAAATTTTTTTGTTCCAGGAAAAGTGATGTGCCTACATTTTCACTTTAAAAAGTATAATTTGACAAATAGTTCCTAAATTGTTACTTGAAAACTCAGGGGTTACAAAAATATTTCTGTGTACCTCTAGGAATTCTTGAATTCTCCGTTAACGAATATCTTTTCTCCTTCATATAACAAGTAACATACATGCATTTAAACAGTTGCTTTCTGAGTAGATTTTGGTTCCCGTTCTAAAAACATAACTATAATAGAAGATTTCAGGTACAGTAACAGGCCCATGAGATGTCTTGTAAAAAAAATAATCATGGATTTTCATTGCATATAAGACGTTCCAATCAACTTGGAATAATATATAGGATTCTTTATTCCTTAGTGCTAGTCTAACTCTTTGAATTTTCAAGAGCTCCTGACCTTTAAAATGCATTCTGAGCTCTAGCCAAACTACTAAATAATCCCCCATCATTACATATACAATCATATCTTCAAGAATTATCTTCTAGTTCTTGAAATCAGAAACCCTCCTGAATTTCTACTAACCCTTCAAGATCTAGGTCAAAGATTGTTTTCTCAAAAGTTGTTCATGTTTCACTTCCAAAACTTAGTTGTTCTCTATATATTCATAAACGTTTTATCTAATTCTAATTATCATAACTTTTTGCTATATATTTACTTATTTAAATGTCCAGCTCACATTTCACACTATAATTTCCCAGCACTGAACATAATCTTGGGTACATGATAGTGTTTAATAAACTTCTGATATAGGACAAGGATATAATAGTACAGTAATTTATGCATCAAAATAGATTTGAGGCAGAGAGGAGAAGAGGCTGTATAATGTAAAATCTGCATCCTCAGGCTTTCTGCTTGTGTAGGAGGTACAGGCTCCAGGGCCTGATGGCCTAGGTGAAAATACTGACCACTCGTCTCTAGGTGGTCAATTTTCCTAACATTTCTGTGTTGTTTCTTATTGATAAAAAGATGATAATGATAGTCTTTATCTTTTAGAATTGTAATCAGACTTAAAATATTAATTTATGTAAAGAGCTTAGTCAATACCGAGCAGTAATACATGCCATACAAGTATTTCCTATTATCATTAACATGGAAAAAGCTGCTCTATAAAGCAGTAAGGATTTTTCTCCCCAATTTAAAATATTAATATAAAAATAAACTATTCTGAGAATCCTCATGCCCCCCAAAAAGTGTTATTTTAAAATTAACTAAGACACCATGGATTACAACTCAGGGCTAAAAAGGAAAAATCTATTGATGCGTGGAACAACTTGGATGAATTACCAGAGAATGATGTTAAGTGAAAAAAGCCAATCTCAAAAAGTTAACTACAGTATGATTCCATTTATATAACATTCATATAATTATAAAATTATACACATGGAGAACAGATCAGTGACTTCTAGGTTTAAGGATGGGGCTAGAATGAGGTGTGTTTCATGGTGATGGGACAGTTCTCTATCTTAACTGTTGTGGTGGATATACATACATGGACCAAACATGTGACAAATATGCATAGAATTAAGTATACACACACACACACACACACACACACATACATACATACACCACATACCTTGAGTACAGATAAAGCTGGGAAATTTAAACAAGATTGGTATCTGTCAACTGTATCAATATCAATATCCTGGTTATGAAATTGTACTGGTTTTCAAGATGTCATGTCAAGATGTCTTGTACCCAGAGGTACAAGATCTCTATAAACTTTACAAGTACATGTGAATCCACAGTGATCTCAAAATGAAAGCTGAAATTAAATTATTTAAGTTTGGACTTACGTTTGGATCCAAAAGTAGTTATGGCTAAATATCTATTTCCATCTAGCGATTAACTTTCAGGAAGTTCTATGTATAAACAGGTAGGATCAAAACTCTCATCTCATTACCATCTCTCTTATTTTGGTTGCATTTTCATGAACAATAAAGACTAGAAAATACAAATTTAATCACATTTATATACTTCATTAAATTATGTTATTTTAAAATAACAACCCATATTTATTAGACTTAATTCAAATACAAAGTAGTCTCCTTTCCTGCACTTGTCTAGCTGATTAATTCCTTTCACATTGTACTTTTATATAAGACATCTTCATCTTTGCAGTGTGATATTTTCTCTTCCACATTTGAAGTGGGAAATGACTGAATGAAAGCTAATCCCAGACAATGGCTGGGTAGCACACAGCAGGCAATTTTTAGAACTTAAACCAACCAAAGATTATTCTGGAGGAGGAGTATTTTATTACTGACATTGTTTTAAACTACCAGGTCAAGGTGAAAAGCAGACTAGCTTTTCCCTGATTTTATTGTTGTTGTTAAATTCTGCACAGATGACAAATGGTGCCTCCACACCCCACGCCCGGCCTCCATCCTCTCCCAGACATAGGCCACTGAGTCTTTCTCCCACTCCCTTCCCTGACGTCAGTGTGCAAATGGTCCTAGATCAAAACAGGAATCCTATCTGCCCTAGACTCAGTGCAATCATATTGTGGGAGACAGAAAAGGAGTAGCAGATGGCTGGGCAGGAATAGCAGATGCCTGGGCTAAGTGAGTAAAGAATGTGGCAATAAAAAGAAAAGAGAAGAATTTAAGTAATTAATTAAAAGATTTAAAATATTACCTGAAAAGGTTATAAGATCACGGGGCATTTTTAGCTCTACCAATCAGGTTATAGTCATTATGCTTTCGAATTTTGCCTCATTCTTTGAGTCATAGACTGGGGAAATTAATGACAAATTCAGAGTTAACTAATGCAAACTCCTAACTTGGGCTCAGGTCCTTTACTGTCATTGGTTCGTACCCTCTCTTTGTGCTTAGAACATAGACCTCATAAATAAATGCCATCCTATGTTTTCATATTGTTTATCCATAACACAACAGAATCAGAAAAAATATATGCTTATTAATTAACTTATTTTACTGTTGTTTTGATTACATTTGCAAACAAATACTATCACTAACTGGAGAAAGAAAAGCTCACCTACCCCTTCTGTCCTTCATCACCTGTTTATTTATTATACAGCCCCCAAGGGAAGTCTCCTTTCCCTCCTCAGTGTTCAAAACACTGACTTGCTTCAGAGCCACTTACACCTAGGTTTTTTATCATTTGACGCCCTGTACCTCGTTGATCTGCATTTGCAAAGGAAGTGCCTCTTAGTTAGGGTTTGGTCTTAGAATTTGCCTTTGAAATGGACCCACTGAACCTTTAATATTTCATTAGAACTTTATGCTACTTATTGTATGTATACATCTCTCAAGCGGTTAGAATAATTCTATGTGTGAATTTTATTTAAGTGCTCATAAAAATGCTTTTTGCCTTTAGTTTTCTTCAAAGTGTTCTTATTTTTTTCTTAGGGTTGATGATAACCAGCAAGACAGAAAGGGTTTATACGCTTGAATGGAGACGATATTTCTGCGATAAAACAGAAGTTCAAGAAAGAGCTAACCATCATTTATTGATATAAAATATTTAAGGTCTTATTTTTAAGCATTAAAATTGAAACAGGTTCACTGCAGGATTCCAGATAAGTTCATTTGAGGTTGATTTGTTTTAGAGAAAAATGTGGTAAAGAAATGCATCCTGAGATCACCTACCTCCATTATCAATTTTTTAATCATTAAAAACCAGTGTTTTCAGAGGCTTCTCTTGACATTTTTATAAGAATGTGGCCATAGTTGACAAAGAGAATAAAGGCTAAAAGTAAAATTCCCCATGGATTAAAATTTTTAGAAAAAGTGGGTATTACCAATGTGTTAAAAGAATTTTTAACATTAAATTGCCAACACCATGAAAGCAACTTAAACTTTTATAAGGTCATTTGGTGTCATTCTCTATCATGATTGAATGGTCATAGCCTCAGTGCAGACCAACAAGCTGAAAATAAAACTGGACAAAAGGTCTATGTTTCTGCAAGACAGTTCCAGAGATTTTACTGGTTTTTTTTATCCTAGATATATTATAAATTATACATATATTAAAATTATACATATTACACAATGCATAATTATGCTATTAATTTTCAAGTGAACAACACAAATTAGAGTAGATATACATCTCCCTGTCCCAAAATAAATTATTAGCATAGTTAAATTCAAGAAGGCTTGTGTGATTCATAGATGAATCCGGGAGAAAGTATTGCAAAATCTTTTTTTTTTTTTTCTCTCTTCTAAATTGGCTTCTCTGCTATTCTTCAAGCATCTAATATAGTACAATATTAAAGAAGGCAGATATTTTTAAAAACCAATTTGGAAGGTTTTCCTGATTTTTCTTATTGTGTCATGCCTTTTTTGAGTCTTTGAATTGAAATCAAATGTTTATCTTTGATATAATTCAATGCAATGAGCATAAGTAGCATAAACACTATCATATCCTACGGCGGTATTCATTCATTCTTCCACTTAGTCTTCCATTAATTTATTCAGCACCTATATCTTGGGTGGCCACTCTGTGTCAGGAATTGTGCCAAACACGAAGGAGACAAAAAATTAGGCTGTCAAGTTCTCTTTTTTTTCATGCAGCTTCTGATATAAAAGTGTAATCAAACTCAACAAGCAGGTAGTTTGCAGTATATGTAATAATGAAATTCAAGGGTGCTATAGAAGCAAATATGCAAAATGACTGTTGGAAATCACAAAAGGCTGACCAAAGAAAGAGGAGTCTAGGTTGGCAACTGAAGGCTTACTAGGATTCTAGATAGTCAATGCTTGGGAAGAGTGTTTCAGGTAGAAAAAACAAAAACTCAAAATAAAACAATAAGTGGGAAGACACAAAGAAAGATAACTATGGTTTAAATCTGGATTTTTATGGAGGAAATGGTGAAGGCAAAGAGCAAGGGCCAGATCACAATTGTTTTGTATGGACTTTAAGGCAGGAACGATTAAATAAATACACAGGAACTTAGGAGAGTATGACCTTTCATTCAGCTAACATGTACACACATTAGGCCACTTGTGTCTGTGATACACGTACTACACATGATATTTAAATATCACATTGGCATTGAGAAAACACACATCTATCCAGCATTCTACATTGCTAAGTGGGAAAAAAAATATCCCTTCAGGAGCTTAGCTCTAGGTCAGCATTGGAAAGCTTAAAGTTATATTTAGAGGTACCAAAGGAGAAAGATGGGAACAATAGAAGAAAATTCTTAGAAAAAAGCTAGGCATGCTAGTACCCAGATCGACACATTTTTCTTTCACATTTTTTATATTATTTTTTTCTTCTGCAAATAAAAGGGCAATTAGAAAAAAGATATTTTTTTATCTCCTGGATTCTATTTATTTCCTCCATGAACCCTCCACTATTCTTGTTTTTACAGTTATATGCATAATTCATTTATATATAATTATATAATGTATTTTATTTATATAAAATCATATAGATATATAGAGAGATGTATGCAACATTTCGTAGATATATGCAGACTTCAGGAAGGGAAAACTGTCATTTGAATTAGCTGATAAGAAATAAAAATTATCTATTCACTATGTTTTGGGGAATAAAATATTACAATTTTAAACTTTTATTAATTTAAGAGTTGTAAAGTACAAGTTTTGAAACTGACTTACAGTGATATGTCCAGCATTAGTGACAATTCAGTGTGTAAATTCAGAAAGCTCTCTTTATAAATTGTCTAGAATTTTTTTCATTTTGTAACTTAAAACTATCTATTAGGGCTATTGTCAGGCTTTTTTCGTTTTACCTAAGGCTGCTTCTAACCTCTATTTTCAAGACTCCTGGAATTAGACAATTAACAGCATTAGTATAGTTGATGGTCTTGTCTGCAGGAATGGTAATAGGCTTCAGAAGATTAATAGCATGAGTAAGGTTTTATAATGGAACATCTGCAGAATAACCATTAAGCATATTTGTCATGGTAATTTTATTTGTGGCTCCTATGGCGGAGTTATCAGTAACTAGCTAATACTTTGTACTGACCAAATATGTATTTGAAAACCTGGCTTTCCCATGGATATGTGCTACAGAATGAGGCATTTGTATTTGGGTTATAAATAATTCAAGCAGAACATAATTGACCATTATAGTAGTAACATTACAATTTCAATTCACCTGTACTGTGCCTTGAATTGAATATTTAACAGAACCCAATAAACTTAACTAGCTAATTAATACTAATCAGTAAGAAAATCATATTAACACATTAATTCATTATAAATATGAACTGAACCAATATTTTAATGTTTTCTAATCATTTTAGCAAGGGAAATATACTTTCAAGGTGAATTACATTTTCATTTCAAGTAGGAATATAGATAGTAGCCACATTAATTATAAAGATACATGCACCTTATATGATCCTTTCAAGCTCAGTAGGGTACAGTGATGCATGGTACCAGACAACACAAAGTAGCAAAGCCTCCATTTCTGAGCATCCCAAGTAATCACTGATGAATCCATTTCACATGTCCACCTGCAGATGAAAGGTCTGCATTCACTTGAGTCCATTTTTTCTGTTTCAGTTCAATAGTAGAAGTTGATGTTAAATCAGCAGAGAAAATGACTGTGGTAGTACAGGAAGCCTCATACATGAACACAAATTCTAATCCTTGACTCTCATTTTGTCTTGGGTCCATATTTGTGGCTTCCCAAGAAGAGATATGTACCATTTTCCAACACCTTCTTAGTTTCCTTGTTAAGTCACAAAATGTATTATCTGAGAGGAGATATTTGAGCTGAGTCAGCCTTTGCAGTAGTAAATCCAGATTCATTAAGTACTGGGTAGGTTTGTGAGGGTGATGAGAAGTTCAGTAGGGTGGGGTGATTCTGTGAGTGGCAAGTTGAAGAGAGGATGATGGCATGGTAAACAGTTTATGATAAAGAGGTGGGCTGAGTGTAGAATATGAATATTCCTCTTTGCTGCATTAATGGGATTTGATATTAACTTGGAGGTAATGAGCATGATTATAAGGTAGGGTATTAACCATTCTGGTGGCTATATGAAAAATGACCTGAGAAAAGATTAGTAACCAAGAAAAATTTTAGGAAACTGCTGACCTCAACAAGATTGTAAACTGGAGAGACTGAGGGCCTAGGAAGGCAATAAATAGGAATTAAGAGATTCTAAGGCTCCAAGTGAGGTAGACTAGATAGGATTTGATGATGTAGGAAGTAGAAGTGAGGAATGGAGAATCTAAGATGTGGCCAGTTTTTCCAGCGTAGGAGAGAGTGGAATGATCACTTTACTAGTATAACTGAAATTATAAACTGAAGAAAATGCTTAAGTGAGAGAAAAATAAGTTTGGTTTTTGATTTCAGTTTGAGGTCCCTATATAGAATATTTAAGTAAATAGGGACAGTTAATCCTATGTGGCAATGAAATTTGGGATAAAGATTGGATACTGAGATATAATCACAGCCATGGGAATGGATGACATCTTCCAAGAAGAACCAAGAGTAGAAACAGAGGAGTGGGAGATTTCACCTTAAATTTCACCTTGAAAGGGTGGGCAGAGGTAGAGGAACAGAAGGGGAGACCATGGTAGAATAGTCAGAGGTATTGAAGTAAAGGAGAAAAAAACTACTTTGAAAACAAAGAGTAGAAAAAAGACTTTTAGGAATAGCGTGAGTCAATACTGTTAGAGACTCTTAAGCCCTTTAGGATAATTAAATAAAACACAATTTTAGCCTTTGGCTATAGTAATTAGCAGAAAATAACATTAACAAAAACATTTTCAGTAAAGTGGTGATGGCAGTCAGTCAGTTTTTATCTGACTTATGGCTTCTAGCTTCTTTTATCAAAGAAAATTGAGAAATTTCTTTTTCAAATTAGACACATTGTTTTCAAAGCAGACACATGGCTCAAATAAACTGAATTATTTGGAATAGTTTAGATAGACATGTGAATAATTCTTATGCTTACCAAGGACTTTTTTTGTTTAAATTTACCTGTTTGATAGTCTAGGACAATACAAACGATTTAAATAATAATTCAACCTTTTGTGTATTAGAGCTACTTGATATTTATAGAACAAGAATGCCAGAAAGTATAAATAGGCCATTCCCTATGTCCCTATAATATGGCACAGCTAAGCAATTTGTATGCACATTACACTGACTTTTAACCTTGCAAATTTTATTTATTTATTTAGCACATTTATCAAACTAGTAGACGAATATATTACCTGAACTACAAGAAAGACTTTAGAATTAAAAACACAGAATGTTAAGGAATAAAAAGAAACTGAAAAAATCAACTTCTCAAAATATCAGATGTAGAAGGTTTAATTTACTAGATTAAGGGAACATATTTATTTATGCGAGAGTCAGACCTGGAACCCACATTGCTACCCTTCATATGTTCTTATTTCTTCTAAAGAAAAGATACAAATCTTGGTGTCCCAATCAAGTTATTTTATTTAATACAAATTATTTTCTTCCACTCATTTGCACAAATGTGTATCATTTGTCTTAAAAATGCTTAAAAGTTAACACTCACTTTCTCAATGTACTTCCATTTTTTAAAAGGTGCTCTAATAACAAAGTGCTGTGATTTTAAAGCAAATTTAGATCAAAGTATTGACCAATAATGAAAGATTACCTTTGCATAAAATTTACCAAAACTAGAAATAGAGGTATTTTGTTAATTCTGTTGTGCTAAGCCTTCAAACATGCAGAATATATCCAAAAAGTTTAAGGTGCAAATAACAGAGTATGAGATTTCCCTAGAGTGCAATGTTTGAGTCACCTGCTTCCAAAAATATCAAGAAGACCCACTGTCTCTATTTACCCCTTTCCTATTATGAACTCATGGTTCCCATAGTACTTCTAAATGTCTTGAAGGGGAAATTAATTCAGCTCAATTCTATCTTAATACATGTTCTGGTGAAATAGAATTGGCTACTAAAGAAAGAGGCAGGCCATGGTCAATCATGTCTAAAATTACAAATTTCCTTATGCCGTCCCTGTTCCAGTAGAACCATGGATTGTCTCCTTGTGGTCTCCTTGTCTCCTTGTGGTCATGAATCTTAGAGGGTGGAATTCCCACTCACCAGTGTTATATTTGCTGGATGAGATCTGAGTCTGACCAGCCACAGTACCATAAACAAAAGAGGAAAGGAGGCCAGCATCATTTAAATCCAGCTCTGTCAGTTCCCTTTATTACAGGAATGAGAGAGCAGGGACTGGGTTTTGCCAAGCCTGTTGCACTGTGTCAACACAGTAGATGATATCCAAAATGGCTCAGGAATGTGAGTTTGACTGTTGGTAGGAGAATTCCAGCTGCTTGAGCAGTGAGGGCATCAATGAATTTAGAGCAAGTGCTGAGGCTCAATGCTTCAAAGCTACCAGGAGGCATGGGGAATGTTGTTGACCAGGGTTCCTGGCCTCCTTAATGAATAGAAATTGATAAGAGACCAGGCAAAAAATTCAGGCAAGGCTTTATTGGGACTCCTGCTGCCGCAGGAGGTAAGGAGAACAAGCAACATGTTAACATGTTCCCTTGCTCACTTGCTCCCTGAGGTGGGTTGAGCTGCCTCCTTATATGGGGTGATGGTAGGGGTGGGTCTGGGAGTCGAGCTGGAGGCCTACTTAGGTAGTTTGCTCAAACCATCGGTGATACTGTGTGCAATGTGCATGTACAGTGCCCTGCTTTTGCTCCCAGCTCCTCAGAAGTGGTAGTTGAGTTTTTGATCTTTTTGTATCTTGTTGTTCATAATTTGCCCCAACTGGGCATGCACACAGTTATTTTTAATCCCTTATAGTTTCTTTGTAGTTTGTTGCTCAAGGAAATGTTTGTCCCGGTGCCAGCACTGCAGCAAATGGTCCCAGGTCCCAGCCTGCCTCAGGAACACTCTTCAGAGCCCTGTTCATGTTGAAACTCCTATGTCTTCATAAACATGAGCCTAAAGTGTTTCTAACAGTTTTAATAATCACCTCCTTCAGTTTACATAGAGAAACATTGGTGCAAGATTGTCCCTGGTCTTGGGCCAGACCAGATTCTATGTTACCAGTCTACAGATTCTGAAGGATGATTTTTATCTTCCTCTCAAAAGACTACACAACACATTCAAGAGGGATAGTGGCTTTTGAAATAGCTTGAATCACAAAAGGACTTGTTACACACCCATCTCCCAGAGGCATGTTCCACAAATATGTAAGCATAGATCAAGAAAAAGCAAAAGCAGCTTCTGCTTCACAGTGATTGTTCAATCCTAAAATTAAGGGAAAACATATCAAAATAAATTAGGCAATAAAGTAGGCATTAGATGCAGTCTTTCTCATCCAAGATCTGGAAAGACATACAAGCCCACATGTAAAAAGGCCACAATGGCAGACAGCTAACATCAGCATAGCTCTTGAACAGACCCTACTCAGTATCTGTGCCAGTATCAGTATCTCCCTCATAAGGGTCTGAACCTCATTGTGTCCTATTGTCTATATTTTTAAATCATTTTCTCTGATTCACAACTTTGTTTCTTAATTGCCTTATTCTCCTCTGATTTGCATAATACAAATTCCCAATACAGCAATTGACTTTTGTCTTCCAACTCTCACCCCAGTCTGAATGCTTATTGCTTATGATTAAACAAAATACTTTGAAATCATCTAAAATACACTGATTGAAAACTTGCACTGAATAATTAAGGTTATATTAACAGAATGATTCAAAACTTACAATAAAATGCTTCCCTAACCCTGCTTATTTGGAATAATGGGTGTAGAACTCTGCAGATGAAAGGAAAATAGTTATGATAAATGTTTTCTATTTTTTAACATCTTTATTGGAATATAACTGCTTTACAATGTTGTGTGAGTTTCTGTTATATAACAAAGTGAATCAGCTATATGTATACATATATCCCCATAGCCCCTCCCTCTTGAGCCTCCCTCCCACCCTCCCTATCCCACCTTTCTAGGTCTTTCAAAGCACCGAGCTGATCTCTCTGTGCTGTACTGCTGCTTTCCACTAGCTATCTATTTCACACTTAGTAGTGTATATAACTCCATGCTCTCTCACTTCGCCCCAGCTTCCTCCTCCCCCTATCTCCTGAAGTCCACTCTCTATGTCTATGTCTTTATTCCTGCCCTGCCACTAGGTTCATCAGTACAATTTTTTTTTTAGAGTCCATATATATGTGTTAGCATACAGTATTTATTTTTCTCCTTCTGACTTACTTCATTCTGTATGACAGACCGTAGGTCCATCCACATCTCTACAAAAACTCAATTTCGGTTCTTTTTATGGCTGAGTAATATTCCATTGTATATATGTGCCACATCTTCTTTATCCATTCATCTGTCAATGGACACGTAGGTTGCTTCCATGTCCTGGCTATTGTAAATAGTGCTGCAATGAACATTGAGGTACATGTCTCTTTCTGAATTATGGTTTTCTCAGGGTATAGGCCCAGTAGTGGGACTGCTGGGACATATGGCACTTCCATTTTTAGAATTTTAAGGACCTCCATATTGTTCTACGTAGTGGCTGTATCAATTTACATTCCCACCAACAGTGCAAGAGGGTTCCCTTTTCTCCACACCCACTCCAGCATTTATTGTTTATAGATATTTTGATAATGGCCATTCTGACCAGTGTGATGTGTAACCTCGTTGTGGTTTTGTTTTGCATTTCTCTAATTATTAGTGATGTGGAGCATCCTTTCATGTGTTTGCTGACAATCTGTATATCTTCTTTGGAGAAATGTCTATTTAGGTCTTCCACCCATTTTTGGATTCAGTGGTTTGTTTTACTGATATTGAGCTACATGAGCTGCTTTCATATTTTGGAGATTGATCCTTTGTCAGTTGCTTTGCTGGCAAATATTTTCTCTCATTCTGAGGGGTGTCTTTTTGTCTTGCTTATGGTTTCTTTTGCTGTGCAAAAGCTTTGAAGTTTCATTAGGTTCCATTGGTTTATTTTTGTTTTTATTTCCATTTCTCTAGGAGATGGATCAAAAAGGATCTTGCTGTGATTTATGTCATAGAGTGTTCTGCCTATGTTTTCCTCTAAGAGTTTTATAGTGCCTGGTCTTACATTTAGGTCTTTAATCGATTTTGAGTATGGTGTTAGGAAGTGTACTAATTTCATTTTTTTACATGTAACTGTCCAGTTTTCCCAGCACCACTTATTGAAGAGACTGTCTTTTCTCCATTGTATATTCTTGCCTCCTTTGTCAAAGATAAGTTGACCATATATGTGAGGGTTTATCTCTGGGCTTTCTATCCTGTTCCATTGATCCATATTTTTGTTTTTGTGCCAGTACCATACTGGAACAAAAGACAGGCCCCTGTCTTCCCAGGTCTGTGTGATGCGTCCTGAGATGCGGTGGCTCAGCCAGGGCTACGGCCCGCGTGCCGTGAGGGCCCCTGCTGCCCCTGCAGGAGGAGCATCTCTGGGGCATGTCCAGCCTCCTGAGGGGGCCGACGGAGGGAGCGCAGAATGAGCCGGCACGGGGCTGCCATGCGGCGCACGCTCAGGCACACGCGTGTGCTCAAGAGGTCCTTTCAGAGCACGCACAATGTTTTGTAACTCCACAGTGGTGACCGGAATGAGACTCTCCTGGGTACTGTCTCGTCCTCCCGTGGCTCTAAGACTTGTTCTTACGGGCCGTGCCCGCAGGGTAGGGTATCGGCCTAAACGCAGACATGAATTTAGCAGCTTGAGACGATGCACACTGATGGCCTCCCGTGGTTTCTGAGGGCAGGGATTCAGAGCAGGCGGGACAGGGGATTCCGGCCGAGGGTCTCTCATGAGGCTGCAGTAGGGGCTTCAGTTGGCGCTGCCCCATCCGAAGGCCGGACCGGGCGGGATGCCTGGCTTCCAGGAGGCCCCTCCCGTGGCTCCTCTGCACGTGGGCCCCGCAGGGCTACTGAGGCTCCTCAGTGCACGGGGGCCGGCTCCCCTCAGGAGGAGTGTGATGCGGGAGAGCGTTGGTGGAAAGTTCTAGACCCTCCTCCTCATCCTGTGGCTACCCCAGCGCCTTGTACACTGTGCTGTGTGCGTTTGTCTCTGAGCAGACCCTGCGGGAAGTGTGGCGTCTTCTCTGCTTTCAGTGGGTACAAGAGCCTAGGGAATTCAGGGCTGCCAGGACTGTCTGTCTGGACTCACTGAATGTTGTGGACCAGGAACAGAGTCCGTCGGCCACATGAGTGTCTTAGATGCTCAGTATTTTCCTACTGAGGTGGAGGTGCTTTTAACAATGCCTCGCATTTCCTCCTATAGATTGTGTTGTGGTTTTTTGTTTTGTTTTTCGCCGCGCCATGCAGCTCGTGGGATCTTAGTTCCCCAACCAGGGATTGAACCTGGGCCCTCAGCAGTGAAAGCACAGAGTTCTAACCGCTGGACCACCAGGGAAGTCCCTGTTGCTGTTGTTGTTGTTGATAGCTGTTTTGAGGTGTAATTCCCACACTCTTCACCTCATCCACCTAAAGGGTGCCATTCCCTGCTTTGTAGTGTATTCATTGAGTGCAGTCGTCACTACTACCAATTTTAGAACGTTCCATCACCCCAAGAGGAAACCCCATCCCCATTAGCATCCCTCCCATCCCCCTCCCCAGCCCCTGACAACCAGGAACCCACTCTCTGTCTCTGTGCACTTGCCTGTTCTGGACGTTTCTCATCAATGGAATCACACACCCTATGTTTCCTCCGTCTGGCTTCTCTCACTGAGCATTGTGTTCTCAGGATCCATCCACGTTGTAGCGAGTGTCATTGCTTCACTCTTTTTCGTGGATGGATAATATTTCAGTGTGTGGAGGGACACATTTGTTTATTCGTTCATCTGTTGATGGACATTTGGGTGGTTTCCACATTTTGGCAGTTGTGAATCACGCCTCTGTTAACATTAATGTTCGGGTTTTTCGTGTGGTATTTTTTTGGCTGCGTTGGGTCTTCGTTGCTATGCGCGGGCTTTCTCTAGTTGTGGCGAGTGGGCTCTAGTCTTTGTTGCAGTGTGCAGGCTTCTCATTGCAGTAGCTTCTCTTGTTGCGGAGCACAGGCTCTAGGCACGCGGGCTTCAGTAGTTGCAGCATGCGGGCTCTGTAGTTGTGGTGCACGGGCTTCGTTGCTCCACGGCATGTGGGATCTTCCCGGACCAGGGCTCGAACCTGTGTTCCCTGCATTGGTAGGCAGATTCATAATCACTGCGCCACCAGGGAAGCCAAATGTTCAGGGTTTTGTGTGGACGAATATTTTCATTTCTCTTGGGCAGACACCCAGGAGAGGAATTGCTGGGTCACTGGCTAACTGTTTAACCTTTGAGGAGCTGCCAGACTGTTTTCCAAACCCAGCTGTCCTCACTGTTTTCTGCCGTTTGCCAGGAGGCCTTGGGGCCGATTGTTCCCATCAGTGGTTCTTCCCCATTGTTTCTGGGTCAGCAGTGGCGCTGAAGCTGTGGGTCAGTTCCCCCGTGTCGGGAACCACTGGTCTGCAGGGCTGTCCTGTGCTGGACCGCACGTGCTCCATCTCCCGCCCCCGGCCTTGTCTAAGTAATATGAGTTCAATGGATATTTACTGCTCCGTCCTTGGTAAGTTGGAGGATATTATTAAGAACGATAGAAGATTGTTTTTTTCCTTTGCCTAAAAAATAAGATTCTGGGCAAAAGGTCACATATCGTAATTCTATTTACAAACGTCCAGAATGGGTAAATCCACAGAAACAGAGAGTGGATTAGTGTGGGCAGGGGCTGGGGAGGGGATTGGGGCACGTCTGCTAATGGGGTGATGGGATGTTCTGGAACTAGATAGAGGGGGTAGTTGCCCAGCTCTGAATGTATTAAAACCCACTGAACTGTATACTTGAAGCGGGGGCCCATTCTGTGTGAATTATAGCTCAGTAGGGTTGCTGTTGCAAAGATGAGGCTTAGGACACAAAGGGTGTTTCCGGAGTTGTTTGACCTGTTAGGACCGCTGCGCCGTGGGGGGCGCTGTCCTGGGACCTTCCGGGCATCCATGCCCTGGCCCGTAGGGGCTCTGCCTGCGTTGCCGTCCTCCACTTTGAAGCGTGGACATGGTGACCGGTCTGAGAGGGGCAGTCGCTGCCCCGGGGCAGGGCTGGCAGCTCTGGACCTGACCATCTCACCTCCGGCTTCAGCCCGTGCTCTTCGCGGGCCCTCCTCTCGCTGTGCATCCTCTTCGAGACCCCTCCTCACCGCAATAGGTACCTTCACCGGCGGGGAGGAGGTGAAGTCTAGAGTTACAGACCGTCCACACGATGCGTCGTCCTCACTTGGTTTCTGCGGGGTCTTGGGTTAGCTGGCTGCCAAGACCCCAGCGAAAGGCCAGAGCAACCCCCGACGTGCTCCTCAGGGAAAGTGGCGAGGCCAGCCCACGGGTTCAGTGAGGCCAGGAGAGCGCCGCCGTGGCCAGGAGGGAGGATCGCTGCTCGCCCGCTCCCGGTGGTTGCAAGAGTGGTGTTTCCCCATTTTACAATTGGAGACCGAGGCCTGCAGCGGGGGAAAAGACTCAGAGGCAGGCCTGTGGCTTCCAGGCTGCAGGAGTGCCTGGGGGAAGTCCTGGGGCAGGAGGGTCGGGGGCTTAGAGTCCTTCCCGGTCCCTTCCCCGCAGCCCGCTGGGCGGCAGGACACTGCAGGAACAGGCGCTCCTGGAGCCAGCGTGTCCCACGTGGCAGGACATGGCCCCAGCGCTGTGGGTGGAGCTCTCTGGTAGGTCCTGCGGGTCGGGGAGTCCCGGGGGCTGCAGCACCCACCTCCTCTGGTCGCCCCTATCACCGGAGCGGGGAGGGATGGCTCTGAACCCTGTCCCTTTGTCTTTCAGGACGTTTAAACCCCACGATGCTGGTCACGAAATCACTGAGCCCATCCGGTGAGTGTGGCGCCTGCTGGTGCGGGGCCTCGGGGTGGGCCAGTCCTGAGTTCCCAGCAGCCCCCGAGCCGTGCAGTCCCCCATTCCTCCATACTGATCCGCGTCAGCATCGTCAGCATCGAGGAGGCTTGGGAAGCGGGGCTGTGGGGTCAGGGGTCAAGTCCTCTGAGTGTGGCCCAGGACAGGTCTTGGTGCTTCGTGAGCTGGCTTCCTGTGGAAGAGGCTGGAAATCCTGAGTGGCCAGCTTCCCAAGGGACCCCTCCCCTCTCCCCTCATCACCTTGGTTTACTCTTCTCCCGTGGGGTTTGGTGTGACCTTTGGGTTTGGGCCGCTCTTCCCTCTGTGAGCCTGCCCGGTGCTGTGCAGAGGAGGCCCGGTGCCCGGGAGGCTGACCCGGGCGAGATCTGGGAGGAGGGCCGCCTGCTGTGTTCTAGCTGGCTGTTCTAGCTGCTGTGTCTAGCTGGCTGTCTCCTCATGTGGGACATGAGGGTCTGCGATGGCCTCCAGAGTGCCCTCGGGGGCAGAATCCTGCGACCGCTCTTGGCTTTAGAATGTTCCACGTGTGTGACCATGGCCCTGGCATCTCGCTGCATTGTGCCTTAAAATCCTTAGCTGTGTAGCCACTTACTGGGCCACACGCCATTATATCTGCCTGGACCTGGGGTGGCCGGGCTGGCAGCAGCACAAAAGGCTGTTTGGTACATAGGGGTGGTGCTCCCCCCTCTCCGTCCTGTCCTTCCTGCGAGAGGTGAGCATGTATCAGTTTCTTCTGTATTGTTTCAGGTTATATGTATGTATATGTTACTGTAGTATATTAGTATAAAATCTATCGTACGGTTCTCCAGAGAAGCAGACCCAGTGATGTCTGTGTATATGAGATTAATTTAAGCAGCTGAGTCACACGACTTCAGGCTGGCAAGTCTGAAATATGCAGGACAGGCCAAGAGAGGCAGACCCAGGGAAGAGTTGATGTTGTAGCTCAAGTCTAAAGGCAGTCTGGAGGCAGAATTTTATATATACACATACAGATTAATTCCATACAGTATAGTACAGAGGGGTTCTGTGTAGTTTACCCAACTTTTTCCAATAGTGACGTCGCACATAACTGTAATAGCAAAACCAGAAAATGGACATCGGCATAATCTACAGACTTTATTCACTGTGCATGTATGGTCACGTGTATGCACGCATGCATTCTTGTAACCTCCACCTCAGACAAGACAGATCGGTTTCATCACGACAATATTTTTATCCTTCTTAAATACATAGATACAGATATCCTGGAGATGGCAAGTGTTGTGAACTTAGGGAAGTAGTGTACTAAGGTGTTCATCAGAGAAGAGCTGGTGTCCAGTCTAGGTTGTCATCAGCACTTCCTGATGTGAATCCCAAATTACTCCTTTGTTTTTTTTCTAGTGTTAACAAATTCCTGACATGAGGTGGATCTTTGACTTTACGTAGCATCACTAGATGACCTGTAGTGTGCAGACGTGTGCCGGGCCAGCTCCTGGGCCCCTCTTTGTTTTGAGGGTGGTGGGACATCAACACCAGACTGAAGGTTGCCCAGATCTCCCCCAAACCGAGATTACCCCCCAACCCCCGTTTTTAACCACGTCAAATGTATTTATTTAATACTTTGACTTATGCTTTTGTTTTTTTTGTGGTACGCTGGCCTCTCACTGTTGTGGCCTCTCCCGTTGTGGAGCACAGGCTCCGGACGCGGAGGCTCAGCGGCCATGGTTCACAGGCCTAGCCACTCTGCAGCATGTGGGATCTTCCCGGACCGGGTCACGAAGCCGCGTCCCCTGCATCGGCAGGTGGACTCTCAACCACTGCGCCACCAGGGAAGCCCTTTGCTTTTGGTTTTGATTTTCTTTTGAAATATTGTTTTTCTCTTTTTCCCTTCTCTCCACATAGGAGGAAAAGAGACATAGAGTTACATCCGGAGAACGGTAAGAATAATAAAGCTTTTTGTTCTGTGCAATATGTAATCTTGATGACTGAAATTACTTTTCTGAAATCTTTTAAAAAGAAGAACTTTATAGTGAGTTGCCAGGGTGACCATAGCTAGCTTAAGGATGCTGGGTTTACAGTCAGGTTATTAACCTTGTGATTCAGGTAGAATTCTCTTGCAAAGAGTGAATTGGGGGCAACTGGCAGTTATCAGAACTAGATCTAAAGGGTGTATTAAGTATTAAATCTTGAGGTAATATGTGCCTTTTAGGGTTCCTGAGATGAAGATTGATTTTTTTTGCGGTAGGGAGGTGTGTAGGTAGGAAGGAAGACCTTTTGAAAACTGCCTCCACGGGAGGAGTCTGTGAAAGTCATCCTTAGGGTGTGTGATTTTGCTTGACAGTGTTGCTGGACCGCTCCCTGCAGAAGAACCAGGAAGAGTAAGACCAGGAAAACACGTGGAAGAAGAAGAGATGATAAAGTAAAGCCTGGTCACCCCCAGATTTGTCACTTGCACTTTAATCTCAGAACCCATTTGGTTCTAGGAAGGGGGGTCAGGGTGTGGGCAGCGTGTAGGAACAGAATGACTTTCACTAATGATCAAAATGACCTTGAATTTAGCTAAAATCCTTTTCAAACTCATTTTTCTGCTGGTTCTCTATGTAGAAGGTGTGTTACGTGGCTCTGGTGATAGTAAATCAGCGGTAGGCCTGGAAGTCAGCTGGACCTCTGCTACTTCATCAGTCAGTCACAGAGCTTCAGTCTGTCCCCTCTCCTGCCTGCGTCTCCTGCCCATGAGGTCTTTGTGAAGATCTCATTTTCAAACACATGAGGTGCTAAAGTGCTCTAGTATCGTCCAGGTATAAAGTTGCATTCTTAACTGAGAACAGACCAGTTCTTTCCCCAGACCTCCAGCTCCTTTGTAAAATCAGAGTTTCAGGTTCTATGAAATACAGATGTAACCACTGAACCCCCATGGGAGGGGCTAGGAGAAGGGATTGGGGATCTGGTACTGGAAGCTTTACCATTAGACAGCACTGCCCCATATGACAAAGAGCTAACATTTGTCGGGCACAGGTGGTAGAACAATATCACGTCCCTTTTGGTTTTATTAAGACACTGATTAGAAGTTTCAGCTCAGCAGAGGGGCAGCACCCTGGGTGGGGACTGGGCCTCCACCATCTATGGCTCCTCCCCTCCGGCACCCAGGCTAGGTACTCAGTTACCAGCAGCCCAGAGGGCAGGAACAGAGCTCTGCCAGGCTGGCCTTCCCAGAGGGCAAGCATAAGCAGCACTGCCAAGAATGTGAGCGACAGGCTTTGCTGGGTTGTTGGGAAGGAGGGCGACGTCTAGCTTGGCATGGCTGGAGTCAGCGCTAGCCTCCCCTCGGCCATGGGCACTGGGCCCCCGGTCTCAGGCTCACACAGGCCTCCCAAGCCTTCCCGCGGGGTGGCGCTCAGACCCTCCACCCAGCCCACCCTCCCGCCCCAAACACCAGCAGGTCAAGCACCACTCAGAGAAGGGGGCCTTTAAAGGGCTTTAGAAAATCTTAGAATCCGGTTATGGAAGCTACTATGTTTCACTTCTGGCTGAGACCTCGGCTCCCAGAGCACAGGATGGCCCAGGGGGGCGAGATGGGAGGGTCTCGCTGTGACCCCCCAGGCACTGCTGGCCTTTTTAGCCACATGCCTGCATTCCTTGGAAATACATTTCATTAACAGCCAAAAGGAACACCCTGAGAAAAGGGAGGAATTATTGGTTAGTTTCAACCCTTAGCAACAGGGAGTTTCCACCACCCTGTGTGTATTTCGTCTGCTCTCTGCGATGCGCTGGAACTTACCTTTGGGCAAAATGTGCCTCAGCTGTCCACTGCGCCCGACACACTTGGCGACTCCGCCTGACACGTGAGCGCCCTGGGCCCCAGGGACAGGGTCCCTCTTTCCTGACCACACCCTCGTGGGAGTGCTGAGGCCGGTCGGCCCCCATCAGCGACCCCTCAGAAATGACTGCGAGTCAAGCTCCCCACCGACCCCCTCCCCCCTGGTCTCCCTCCCGCCAGGGCCGCTTCGTGTGCGGTGCCGGTCGGCCCCTCCTCAAGGGCTAGGTGTCGGGGAAGCCCCGAGGGCGGGCGCCCTTCCGCACCCTCATGACGCAGTGCTGCTCCGGGTGGAGCCCGCGGCCCGGGGGGCAAGAGGTGCGACGGGGGTGGGAAGGAGACGGGGCCACGGGAAGCCCACCCCGGGCCGGGGCGCAGAGGCAGGAGGCGGCGAGGAGGGCCGGCCCAGCCGCGAAGCCCGTGCCTCCGCCCCGCCCGGGCCCGAGCGGCCCTCCGACATCCCTGCCGGCCCCTGGGCTCGGGGTGGGTGACGGGCACGCCGAAGAAGCCGTCCAGCTCGAGCCGTCCGGAGAGTCCAGCCTAGGGCTTGTGCCTGTTCCAGGCGTGGGGCGAGCACCTGGGCGTGAGGGTGTGGAGCTGTCCAGCCGCAGGTCACAGGCTTTGCCTGTTGGAAGGGAGGGTTGCGATGGGGCTGTGCCGACGGAAGGGGAGGATGGAGCCGTCCACAGTCCCCGTTTGCCAGGCAGAGCTTCATTAATTAAACAGCTCCCTCCCGCCTTGGGGACTTCCCGCCCTGTGAAGGGTATAAAAGCCTCGCCCGACTGTTAGTCGGGGTCTCACTCACTTCTCTCCGACTGTCCGGACAGTTTGTGTAAGCTTCTATACTTGTATAAATCCTTTGCTAATCTTTCTACTCGGTGTTGGTGATTCTCGGGTGTCCTTGGTTGGGACATGTGTCGCATTTACCGGGGAACTCGACTCCAGGCGTGTGGCTCCCGGACCGCAACAGGGCGAGCACCGGGCGTGAGGGTGTGGAGCTGTCCTGCCGCAGGTCACAGTCTTTGCCTGTTGGAAGGGAGGGCTGCGATGGGGCTGTGCCGACGGAAGTGGAGGATGGAGCCGCCCACAGTCCCCGTTTGCCAGGCAGAGCTTCATCGCGGACCCTGTTCTCAGCAGCCGTGCACAGCAGGGACACCCAGGCCTGGCGAGTCTGCACCCCACCCAGGGCCGCTGGGTTCCTGTGCGGCAGCCCCGGCATCTCCTGCTGAGAAACCCCGGAGACGATGCTCCTTTCCCCGAGCGCACTGCCCCGCTGCAGAGCCCAAGGGAGCTGGGGGCTTCACCCCAAACCTGAGGAAGGCACACCTGGCGGCCGGGACACAAGCAGGGGTTCCACCTTCCCCGCAGGAGCAGATGCCACAGAGGGTCTATCTTTTGGAAATAAATTTAGACTAACAGGTTTTACACACAGAATCTTAGAGCTGGGAAAAGTCCTTTGTGTCATTCATGTAGCTTCGTAAGATTTTTTTTTAATGAGAGGATGGATTTCCTTGAGCAAGAGTGAATTTCCAGGAATGGGTCCCTGATTACCAAGGACGGTTTTCGGGAAGAAAGATGAATCTATTCTGTGAACGCCTTATAGAACTTATTCTATATTGTAGTTCTCTCTGGAAACACATGTACCGTTGATCTTTGTAGCAGCCCTTAACATCCTCAAGAGAAGCTCTCATTTCCCTATTAGTACTTGTTATAGACTGAATATTTGGGTCCCCCCAGCATTCACATGCTGACACCCTACCTCCAATATGATGGTATTAGAAGGTGGGTCTTTTGGGATTTGATGAGCTCATCGGGATGGAGCCCTCATGATAAGATTCTTATCCTTGCGAGAGTCATGAGAGAGCTGGCTTTTTCTCTCTGCTCTCTGCCCTGTGAGGACGCAATGAGAAGTGGACAGTCTGCAACCCGGAAGAGAGTCCTCACCAGAAGGCGATGATCCCGGCACCTAGATCTGACTTCCAGCCTCCAGGACTGAGAAATACATTTTTGTTGTTTACAAGCCCCCACCCCACCCCGTTTATGGTACTTTGTGACAGCAGCCCAGACTGACTTAGCACTCTTTTCTTCAAGTACATCAAAGAATTTGTGGAGCCCATCCATTTTATGATACAATTTCCCAAATAACCAATATTCTCTCTATACACTGATTTGTCAACTTTTTTATTTATCAAAATTGTTATTAAAAAAAGCTTCCATATTTTTTCCTAATAAATTGTTTCCAATCCAAGTTGTCACTGTAATGGTTCTATGATATTAGTAATTTGAGCCCTAATACCCTGCTTAAAATAATCATCCATTTGTCTTATGAATAAGTTCAGGGTTCAAATGCAAAAGTTTTAAAGGGATATACTGTGTAAAACATCTATGTCATCCCTCTAAAGGAAAGAAGGAGGGAATAAAGGAAGGAGGGAAGAAGGAAGGAAGGAAGGAAAGAAAAAACATTGAATTTGCCCTCAGTTTAGCTGCCACTTCCTAAGGGAAGCCCTTTCCAACTCCAGACCCCCAGGTATCACAAATAAGCTCTCATGGGACACTGTCCATACTGTTGCACATCATGTTTCCTGAAAAGCTGCTTCTGAGACAAGGACAGACTTTCAGGAAGTTTCTTGGGGTGTGTTTTTTGGGATAAACATAGAATTACCGTATGACTCAGCAATTCCACTCCTAAATCATAGAAAACAAACACTCAAATCTACGTACACACGTTTATAGCAGCACTATTCACAATAGAAAAATCATGGAAATAACCCAAATGTCCATCATTGGATGAATGAATAAACAAATTGTGGTATATACATACAGTGGAATAGTAATTCAGTCATAAAAAGGAATAGAGCCATTAAATATCAGTTACACGGCCAAAAACATTTTTTTAAGGAATGCAATACTAATACATATTACAGTGTGGATGCCTCTCACAAACATCATGCTAAGTTGAAGATGCCAGACACAAAGGTCATACACTGTATGATTCCATTTATCTGAAATATCCAGAATAAGTAAATCCATAGAGAAAGAAAGCAGATTGCTGGTCTCCAGGGCCTGGTAGAGAGAGCAAAGTAGTATCTTCTCAATGGGTCCAGAGTTTCCTTTTGGGGTGATAAAAATGTCTGGGGGGAAAAAATTTTAATTGGAAAATGACTGATTAAAAACAAGTCTGTGGGGTATTTCTTGGTACTGCCTTTCCCAGTTTTGACAGTAAATGGTCAAGTACAGCAGCCATGGTTTGAGAAAGAAATGATGACCAGGGCTCAGAACACTCACTCGGGGTCGAGCGTGAGGGTCACCCCACGAAGTAAGCCATCCATTTTAGCAGAGATATTATCCAAGGATGAGGGGAATTGAGAATGGATAGCACAGGAGGGAGACAATGACTATCAGTTGTGGCCTTGAAGCCACCCACAGTAACAGACGCTATAGTTCGACCCATTGACCCTCCTTTCACTAGTAGTTCATCTCAACTCACCCTCTCCCCTAAAAACGATCCATGGGAACTATGAAAGAGTTGTTTCCAGAACTTATGCAAAGACGTTGATCCAAGTAAAGGCAACAAAAGCAAAAATAAACAAGTGGGGCTACATCCAACTAAAAAGCACAACAAAGGAAACCAACAACAAAATGAAAAGGCAACCTACCGAATGGGAGAAAATTTTTCAAATCATATATCCTATAAGGGGTTAGAATTCAAATGATATGAAGAACTCATACAAAAAAAATAGAAAAAATATCCAACTAAAAAATGGGCAGAGGATCTGAATAGACATTTTTACAAAGAAGATACAGAGATGGCCAGCAGATAGTTAAAAAGGCAACTAAAATCACTAATCAGCAGAGAAATCAAACCACAAAGAGATGTCACCTCATTCCTGTTGGAATGGCTAATATCAAAAAGACGGGAACGTGCTGGCTTCGGCAGCACATATACTAAAATTGGAACGACACAGAGAAGATTAGCACGGCCCCTGCCCAAGGATGACACGCAAATTCGTGCAGCCGCATAGCACAGGGAGATCAGCTTGGTGGTTTGTGACCACCTAGAGGGGTGGGATAGGGAGGGTGGGAGGGTGGGAAACTCAAGAGGGAAGAGATATGGGAACATATGTATATGTATAACTGATTCACTTTGTTATAAAGCAGAAACTAACACACCATTGTAAAGCAATTATATTCCAATAAAGATGTTAAAAAAAAAAAAGACACTGTTGGTAGGAATGTAAATTGTTGCAGCCAGTATGGAAAACAGTATGGAGGTCCTCAAAAAATTAAAAATAGAACTATCATATGATCCAGCAATTCCACTACTTGGTATTTGTATGAAGGAAACAGAAACTCTTAATTCAAAATGAAATCTGTACCCCCATATGCATTGCAGCATTATTTACAGTAGCCAACACTTGGAAACCCCTGTGTTCATCGATGGATAAATGGATAAAGGACATTTGGCATATATATATGCCAAATTATATATATATATATATATATATGCCAAATTTTATATATATACATATATATATATATATATATATAAAATTCAGCCATGAGAAAGAAGCAAATCCTGCCATTTGTGACAACATGAATGGACCATGAGGGTGTTATGCTAGGTAAAATATGTCAGACAGAGAAAGAAAAATCCTGTATGATCTCACTTTATATGGAATTTTTAAAAAAGCTCATAGAGGCAGGGGGAGGAGGGTGGGTGAAATGGGTAAAGGTGGTCAATATGTACAAACTGCCAGTGATAAAATAAATAAGTCCTGGGGATGTGACTATAGTTAATAATACCATATTGCATATTTAAAATTTGCTAAGAGAGTAGATCTTAAAAGTCCTCATCACAAGAAAAATGGATTTCTACCATGTATGGTAATGGACGTTAATTAGACATACTGGGGTGATCATTTTTTAAATTGAACTATAGTTGATTTACAGTATTATATTGTAATAACAATATATTAGAACACAGTGATTCAATATTTTTATAGATTATACTCCATTTAAAGTTATTATAAAACACTGGCTAACCTTATAGCTTATTTATTTTATGCATAGTAGTTTGTGCCTCTTCATCCCCTCCCCTCCCCCTATCTTGCCCCTCCCCTCTTCCCTCTACTCACTGGTAACCACTGCTTTGATGTCTACATCTGTGCGTTCATTTCCTTTCTGTTACATTTATTGTTTATTTTTTAGATTCCACATGCGAGTGATAACATACCATATTTGTCTTTCCCTGTTTGACTTATTTCACTAAGCATAATAGTGTTGCAGCAAAAATAGAAATGAAGTTTTTCCTCTCCTGAAAATAAGGAAAGTAAAGGGGACAGTGAACAGGCTAGAGAAGACACATAAACTGGCCTGAAAGGGTTAATCGATCCTAGTTTTATTTAAACTGTTACTAATCTATAGTGTCTGTAACTGGATGTATGTTTCACAAAGCTAAATTACATCCTGTTCCTATCACTCCCTAGCTGTCAATGTAAATTACATCCTGCATCTGGTGCTTAAGCTCCCTGCACTGTCTTGTAGCAAATCACCTTGTGTAGCTGTTTGCATTTCAGGAAGCAGATGGCAGGCAGATAACGCAGAGGCAAATGAACTCAATTACCGGTCCGCCTGACCCAGTAATGCCGGTTTTGAAATAATGCAAGCAGAAGAATGCAGGACCTTTACCACTTTGATCCTTATTACCACTCCCTGGACTGCGATGGCCGCCCGAGGGGCCGGGAGGCCAGCCGGGTCTTCCAGGCATGTGTGGGCATCGTGTCTGCAGCCAGCGTCCCCGAGGCCACGCTCGGCCCCTCATCACTGAGTGAAGCTGCAGCGCGACAGCGCGGCCGACTTTTTTCTGGCGCTGTGAGGACCTGTGCGTATTGCAGGATTTGATGCCTCTGCCCGCCGTGGGCGCCTCCCTGCAGGAGGGCCTGCTGGACTTCAACACCCACCGCCTGCGCGGGGTGGACTGGGCGCCGCCCCTGAGCACCCTGTGCTCCCGATCTGTATCCAGAGCTTCTTCCAGCCATGGCCTGGCGAGATGGGTTTCTACTTTCCACTTCCAGGGGCTCTCGAGTTGGCGCTGCAAAGCGGAGTTTTAGATGGCACAAGGTGGAGGGTGGGCACTAGAACCGGTGCCTAGTGCCCGGGTGTGTGTGCACTAGATGGGGCGTGCGGTCTAGGACTCCTGCCGGCTCGGTGACCGCGGCCGAGTGCCTTAAGGCTTCTAGGTCTCAGTGTTCTCATCTGTAGCATGGGCTTAACAGGACTCACTCTCTGTGGCGGTTACAAGGTCACACTCTGTTAATGCTTATAGACTCTACAATGTAGAACACTTAGCACAGTTTGGAGCATCGTTCATTGTTCCACAGATGTTACCTGGTCTGTTGAATGACTGGTACATGCCAAAACGATTAGGAAATTGATATATCCCAGCTTCATTTCCTTTTCATTCAAACAGGGCTCAGGAAAAAAAAAATTATTTTTTCAATAATATCCTATAGTGGAAAGAGCACCGGTGTGAAGGCAGCTTAGGGTTTGAATTCCAGGGCTTATGCTCTCTGTGGCCTGGGCAGGTTTCTTTTGCACTACAATCCCCACACTTGTAAAATGACATTAAAAACCACCCTTTCTGTGGGTTCTTAGAATTAATTAAGCAGGTTATGTGTGTAAAGTATGCTGGCACTTGAATGAGTTGTCAGAACCAAGGGCTGCTGGAGACGATGCTTCTGCCCTAGGTAATCTCCCCTTCTACTGGTGGCAAGTAAACACAAGCACAGTAGTCAGTGCTCTGGAAGAAGTGAGTTCTGGTGTTACAGAGCACAGAATCTCTTTTTTCTTTAATTTAATTTTTATTTTATATTGGAATATAGTTGATTTACAATATTGTGTTCGTTTCAGGTGTACAGCAAAGTGATTCAGTTAGGAATAGACAGCGAATCATCCCAAATTGAGGAGGCGGACTTCTAGAGCAAGATCTATGATTTTTTCCCCTTTTCCTCTTTTTGTGAATGTGTATGTGTATGCTTCTGTGTGAGATCTTGTCTGTATAGGTTTGCTTCCACCATTTGTCCCAGCGTTCTATCCGACCTTTTTTTTTTTTAATTTTTTTCTTAATAATTAATTTTAATTTAAAGAACTCTATTATACTTTACCTTCTTTCTATCTTTCCTTCCTTCCTTCCCTTTTTGAGACAACGAATCGTCCCAAATTGAGGAGGTGGACTTGGAGAGCAAGTTTTATGATTTTTTCCACTTTACCTCTTTTTGTGAGGGTATATGTGTATGCTTCTATGTAAGATTTTGTCTCTATAACTTTGCTTCCACCATTTGTCCTAAGGTTCTATCCTTCCCTTTTTTTTTTCCTCTAAATAATTATTTTTTTAATTCAATAACTTTATTATACTTTATTTTATTTTACTGTATCTTCTTTCTTTCTGTATTTTTTCCTTCCTTCCCTCATTCCTTCCTTCCTTCCCTCCTCCCTCCCTCCCTCCTTTCTTTCCTTCTTGCCTTCTTCCTTTCTTTTCTTCTTTCTTTCTTTCTTCCTTCCCTCCTTCCTTCCTTCCCTCCTCTCTTTCTTTCTTTCTTTCTTTCTTTCCTATTTCCTCCTACTTATACTAATTCTCTCTACTTTCTCTCCCTTTTATTCTGAGCCGAGTGGATGAAAGGCTCTTGCTGCTCCAGCCAGGAGTCAGGACTCTGCCTCTGAGGTGGGAGAGCCAACTTCAGAACACTCGTCAAGAAGAGACCTCCCAGCCCCACATAATATCAAACGGCGAAAATCTCCCAGAGATCTCCATCTCAACACCAGCACCCAGCTTCGCTCAACGACCAGCAAGCTACAGTGCTGGACAACCTATGCCAACCATATAGCAAAACAGGAACACAACCCCACCCACTAGCAGAGAGGCTGCCTAAAATCATAATAAGTCCACAGACACCCCAAAACACACCACCAGACGTGGACCTGCCCACTAGAGAGACAAGATCTAGCCTCATACACCACAACACAGCCACTAGTCCCCTCCACCAGGAAGCCTACACAACGCACTGAACCAACCTTAGCCACTGGAGACAGACATCAAAAACAACGGGAGCTACGAACTTGCAGCCTGCAAAAAGGTGAACCCAATCACAGTAAGATAAGCAAAATGAGAAGACAGAAAAACACACAGCAGATGAAGGAGCAGGATAAAAACCCACCAGACCTAACAAATGAAGAGGAAATAGGCAGTCTACCTGAAAAAGAGTTCAGAATAATGATAGTAAAGATGATCCAAAATCTTGGAAATAGAATGGACAAAATGCAAGAAGCAGTTAACAAGGACCTAGAAGAAATAAAGATGAAACAGACAATGATGAACAACACAATAAATGAAATGAAAAATACTCTAGATGGGATCAATAGCAGAATAAATGAGGCAGAAGAACGGATAAGTGACCTGGAAGATAAAATAGTGGAAATAACTACTGCAGAGCAGAATAAAGAAAAAAGAATGAAAAGAACTGAGGACAGTCTCAGAGACCTCTGGGACAACATTAAACGCACCAACATTCGAATTATAGGGGTTCCAGAAGAAGAAGAGAAAAAGAAAGGGACTGAGAAAATATTTGAAGAGATTATAGTTGAAAACTTCCCTAATATGGGAAAGGAAATCGTTAATCAAGTCCAGGAAGCACAGAGAGTCCCATACAGGATAAATTCAAGGAGAAATACGCCAAGACACATATTAATCAAACTGTCAAAAACTAAATACAAAGAAAGCATATTAAAAGCAGCAAGGGAAAAACAACAAATAACACACAAGGGAATCCCCATAAGGTTAACAGCTGATCTCTCAGCAGAAACTCTACAAGCCAGAAGGGAGTGGCAGGACATACTGAAAGTGATGAAGGAGAAAAACCTGCAACCAAGATTACTCTACCCAGCAAGGATCTCATTCAGATTTGATGGAGAAATTAAAACCTTTACAGACAAGCAAAAGCTGAGAGAGTTCAGCACCACCAAACCAGCTTTACAACAAATGCTAAAGGAACTTCTCTAGACAAAAACACAAGAGAAGGAAAAGTCCTATAATAACGAACCCAAAACAATTTAGAAAATGGGAATAGGAACATACATATCGATAATTACCTTAAATGTAAATGGACTAAATGCTCCCACCAAAAGACACAGATTGGCTGAATGGATACAAAAACAAGACCCATATATATGCTGTCTACAAGAGACCCACTTCAGACCTAGAGACACATACAGACTGAAAGTAAGGGGATGGAAAAAGATATTCCATGCAAATGGAAACCAAAAGAAAGCTGGAGTAGCAATTCTCATATCAGACAAAATAGACTTTAAAATAAGGACTATCAGAAGAGACAAAGAAGGACACTACATAATGATTAAGGGATCGATCCAAGAAGAAGATATAACAATTGTAAATATTTATGCACCCAACATAGGAGCACCTCAATACATAAGGCAAAAACTAGCAGCCATAAAAGGGGAAATCGACAGTAACACATTCATAGTAGGGGACTTCAACACCCCACTTTCACCAATGGACAGATCATCCAAAATGAAAATAAATAAGGAAACACAAGCTTTAAATGATACATTAAACAGGATGGACTTAATTGATATTTATAGGACACTCCATCCAAAAACAACAGAATACACATTTTTCTCAAGTGCTCATGGAACATTCTCCAGGATAGATCATATCTTGGGTCACAAATCAAGCCTTGGTAAATTTAAGAAAATTGAAATTATATCAAGTATCTTTTCCGACCACAACGCCATGAGATTAGATATCAATTATAGGAAAAGAGCAGTAAAAAATACAAACACATGGAGGCTAAACAATACACTACTTAGTAACGAAGTGATCACTGAAGAAATCAAAGAGGAAATTAAAAAATACCTAGAAACAAATGACAATGGAGATACAACGACCCAAAACCTATGGGATGCAGCAAAAGCAGTTCTAAGAGGGAAGTTTATAGCAATACAAGCCCACCTTAAGAAGCAGGAAACATCTCGAATAAACAACCTAACCTTGCACCTCAAGCAATTAGAGAAAGAAGAACAAAAAAACCCCAGAGTTAGCAGAAGGAAAGAAATCATAAAAATCAGATCAGAAATAAATGAAAAAGAAATGAAGGAAACAATAGCAAAGATCAATAAAACTAAAAGCTGGTTCTTTGAGAAGATTAACAAAATTGATAAACCATTAGCCAGACTCATCAAGAAAATAAGGGAGAAGACTCAAATCAATAGAATCAGAAATGAAAAAGGAGAAGTAACAACTGACACTGCAGAAATACAAAAAATCATGAGGGATTACTACAAGCAACTCTATGCCAATAAAATGGACAATCTGGAAGAAATGGACAAATTCTTAGAAATGCACAAACTGCCAAGACTGAATCAGGAAGAAATAGAAAATATGAACAGACCAATCACAAACACTGAAATTGAAACTGTGATTAAAAATCTTCCAACAAACAAAAGCCCAGGACCAGATGGCTTCACAGGCGAATTCTATCAAACATTTAGAGAAGAGCTAACACCTATTCTTCTCAAACTCTTCCAAAATATAGCAGAGGGAGGAACACTCCCAAACTCATTCTACGAGGCCACCATCACCTTGATACCAAAACCAGACAAGGATGTCACAAAGAAAGAAAACTACAGGCCAATATCACTGATGAACATAGATGCAAAAATCCTCAACAAAATACTAGCAAACAGAATCCAACAGCACATTAAAAGGATCATACACCATGATCAAGTGGGGTTTATTCCAGGAATGCAAGGATTCTTCAATATACGCAAATCTATCAATGTGATTAACCATATTAACAAATTGAAGGAGAAAAACCATATGATCATCTCAATAGATGCAGAGAAAGCTTTTGACAAAATTCAACACCCATTTATGATAAAAACCCTGCAGAAAGTAGGTGTAGAGGGAACTTTCCTCAATATAATAAAGGCCGTATATGACAAGCCCACAGCCAACATCATCCTCAATGGCGAAAAACTGAAAGCATTTCCACTAAGGTCAGGAACAAGACAAGGTTGCCCACTCTCACCACTCTTATTCAACATAGTTTTGGAAGTTTTAGCCACAGCAATCAGAGAAGAAAAGGAAATAAAAGGAATCCAAATCGGAAAAGAAGAAGTAAAGCTGTCACTGTTTGCAGATGACATGATACTCTACATAGAGAATCCTAAAGATGCTACCAGAAAACTACTAGAGCTAATCAATGAATTTGGTAAAGTAGCAGGATACAAAATTAATGCACAGAAATCTCTGGCATTCCTATATACTAATGATGAAAAATCTGAAAGTGAAATCAAGAAAACACTCCCATTTACCATTGCAACAAAAAGAATAAAATATCTAGGAATAAACCTACCTAAGGAGACAAAAGACCTGTATGCAGAAAATTATAAGACACTGATGAAAGAAATTAAAGATGATACAAACAGATGGAGAGATATACCATGTTCTTGGATTGGAAGAATCAACATTGTGAAAATGACTCTACTTCCCAAAGCAATCTATAGATTCAATGCAATCCCTATCAAACTACCACTGGCATTTTTCACAGAACTAGAACAAAAAATTTCACAATTTGTATGGAAACACAAAAGACCCCGAATAGCCAAAGCAATCTTGAGAACAAAAAATGGAGCTGGAGGAATCAGGCTGCCTGACTTCAGACTATACTACAAAGCTACAGTAATCAAGACAGTATGGTACTGGCACAAAAACAGAAAGATAGATCAATGGAATAGGATAGAAAGCCCAGAGATAAACCCATGCACATATGGTCACCTTATCTTTGATAAAGGTGGCAGGAATATACAGTGGAGAAAGGACAGCCTCTTCAATAAGTGGTGCTGGGAAAATTGGATAGGTACATGTAAAAGTATGAGATTAGATCACTCCCTAACACCATACACAAAAATAAGCTCAAAATGGATTAAAGACCTAAATGTAAGGCCAGAAACTATCAAACTCTTAGAGGAAAACATAGGCAGAACACTCTATGACATAAATCACAGCAAGATCCTTCTTGACCCATCTCCTAGAGTAATGGAGATAAAAACAAAAATAAACAAATGGGACCTAATGAAACTTCAAAGCTTTTGCACAGCAAAGGAAACCATAAACAAGACCAAAAGACAGCCCTCAGAATGGGAGAAAATATTTGCAAATGAATCAACTGACAAAGGATTAATCTCTAAAATTTACAGGCAGCTCATGCAGCTCAATAACAAAAAAATAAACAACCCAATCCAAAAATGGGCAGAAGACCTAAATAGACATTTCTCCAAAGAAGATATACAGACTGCCAACAAACACATGAAAGAATGCTCAACATCATTAATCATTAGAGAAATGCAAATCAAAACTACAATGAGATATCATCTCACACCAGTCAGAATGGCCATCATCAAAAAATCTAGAAACAATAAATGCTGGAGAGGGTGTGGAGAAAAGGGAACACTCTTGCACTGCTGGTGGGAATGTGAATTGGTTCAGCCACTATGGAGAACAGTATGGAGGTTCCTTAAAAAACTACAAATAGAACTACCATATGACCCAGCAATCCCACTACTAGGTATATACCCTGAGGAAACCAGAATTCAGAAAGAGTCATGTACCAAAATGTTCATTGCAGCTCTATTTACAATAGCCCGGAGATGGAAACAACCTAAGTGCCCGTCGTCGGATGAATGGATAAAGAAGATGTGGCACATATATACAATGGAATATTACTCAGCCATAAAAAGAAACGAAATTGAGCTATTTGTAATGAGGTGGATAGATCTAGAGTCTGTCATACAGAGTGAAGTAAGTCAGAAAGAGAAGGACAAATACCGTATGCTAACACATATATATGGAATTTAAGAAAAAAAAATGTTATGAAGAACCTAGGGGTAAAACAGGAATAAAGACAGAGACCTACTGGAGAACAGACTTGAGGATATGGGGAGGGGGAAGGGTGAGGTGTGTTAGGGCGAGAGAGAGACATGGACATATATATACTAACAAACGTAAGGTAGATAGCCAGTGGGAAGCAGCCGCATGGCACAGGGAAACCTGCTCGGTTCTTTGTGGCTGTCTGGAGGGGTGGGATAGGGAGGGTGGGAGGGAGGGAGACAAAGAGGGAAGAGATATGGGAACATATATATATGTATAACTGACTCACTCTGTTATAAAGCAGAAACTAACACACCATTGTAAAGCAATTATACCCCAATAAAGATGTTAAAAAAAAAAAAAAAAAAAAGTGATTCAGTTATACGTATATCCATTCCTTTTCAGATTCTTTTCCCGTACAGTTTGTTACAGGATACGGAGTAGAGTTCCCTGTGCTATGCAGTAGGTCCTTGTTGATGATCTATTTTATATATAGTCGTGTGTATATGTTAATCCCAAACTCCTAATGTATCCCTCCCCGCCATCTTTCCCCTTTCAGAGTGCAGAATCTTGGAAGGGAAAGTTCAGGGTAGGCTCCTTGGAGGAGGTGTCATCCTTTCTAAGGATATGTAGAAGCTCCTGGGGTGGCAGGAAGGAGCAGTGTGTGTCAAAGTTTGAGAAATATAAAAAAATATGGCAAAACTCAGGTACAGGACTGGAACTCAGGGTTTGGGAAAGCAATGAGAGTTGATACTGGAAAGCTAGTGGGGCCCCACATAAAGAAAGGGGCCTTGTTTGTCATGTCAGAAGTTTCAATGTTTATCCTGAAGGCTGTGGGAAACACCAAAGAACAGTGAAATGGAATTCTGGTTTAGAGGCTCGCTGGGACCTCCATGTGTAAGGCAGTTCATTGGGTGCAGCATGAATTGTAATCTAAGGATCCCACTTAAGTTATAAAAGGGTGAACTGGATTTTTCAGATCCGAGAGAGAATGGGTGGGACCTGCTGACCAGTTAGAAAAGGGAGGGCAGCAAGCGTGGGTGACAGTTTACAGCTGCATCTTTTTGTGAGATAGAGAGCACAGTAGGAAGGTGGGGGTGGGGAGAGGATCTTACTTCATATTCAGTGCTTTAGAGGGGCCTGGTAGACAGGTCTGGGCCCAAGATACAGATCTGGGCTTTTTGGAAGGACAGGTGTTTGAAGGCATGGGAGATACTTAGGTTACCCACAAGAAGATCCAAAGAATCATAGGTCTGAGGGCTTTTTAAGTGGGTATATTGAGGATGCTTATAAGCTGAAAGAAAGTAGCCAGCAGAGAAAGGGTGTTAAGATCTAGGAGAGGAAATGATTGTTCATTTGTTTTCAAAAAGCTGAATACTTATCGTGTGCCTGGCCCTTTTCTAGGATCTGGGGTTCACACCATGTGTTATCTCTTCTGCAAGGACAGTTCAACTCATCCCCTGGTGAAGAGAAATCAGATTATTCTTTCCATCCCATTCAGGTGTAGGAACTGTTCCGTACCTCTGAAGGGACTTTACTTAAGCAGAGTAATAAGTTAGAAATCAAAAGAAATTAGAGCTGGAAGGGACCTTAAAGGCCACTGTACTTAATTTTGCCACATATTTTACATTGAATGTAACAAACATTTATTGTTGAGCCCATTCTCTTCAGAGTTCCTTCACTGAACTTCCTTTATGTCTTGCATCCAGTGGGGCTAACTTGTAGATTTTGGCCTCCTCCTAAATTTGCTTCTTCATCCACATTGCATTTTGCCTGGACTATGGCAGAAGCTCCTGGGTGGTTTTGCGGCCCCTGGACTCAGTTCCTCTAAGTTCATCTGCCTACTGGGGTTGAGTGATCTTCTAACATGAAAAGATACGCCTAAAATAATGCTGCTAATGGCTTGCCCACACAGAGTTAGTGCATACTAGCCGCCCAGCGTGTGCTCTGCCCAGAGGCGTGTAGTCTGAACTGTGCTGGGCCAAGCCTCATGGGGCTCTTTGGCCCTGAGGAAGGGGAGCTTTTTGTGATCACTCCCTTTATCTAATTGGTCCTTCAGCAGCGGGGTGCCTTTTTCTAATCAGCGGAGGCACCCTTACTCAGCCAGTGGTAGCCCCGGGCCTCATCACGTGTGGGATACAAGCCATGCTTTCTCCCAGGCTTGATTCGACCAACATGTCTATTTTCTGTCCCTTCTCACACTTGGACCCCTGGCCTTTAGTCATCCCCACCTGCAGTATTTACAGTGCCCAGCAGGAGTCAGGCTTGACTGTCTTTGCACAGATGCTCCCTCTGCAGTTAATGCACCTCCTCCTCCAACTCTGCATAGCCTCATCTTTCTGGATTGTACTTCAGGCTTATCATGAAGCCGACACTTAGACATAACTTTTTGCCTCCATAGGAACCTCTGTGCATAAAGGTTATGGTTATCTCATGTGATTGAAATTTTGAGTTTATACATGTCCCTCTTTAATGAGGCTTTAAGGGAAGGAGTCGTTTCTAATCCTTAGCACAGAGCAGATGCTTTTTTTTCTTTTTAGATGCTTTTTAACGGTGATAAAATGTGTGGTTTAAATCACTCATTTTACAATAATTTTGCTTTAGGTTCTGACAGAAATAGTTTCCAAAATTTGTGTTTCTGCAATAAGAAATAAAGATGTGACCTTCCAGTTGTGTAAAGCTCTTAGATGCTGTGTAAGTGCTTCGGGTGTGCTAAGGAACCTGGAGCTAAGTGGGCTAGTTGTGAGAGAGAGAGAGATGTAACTATGTCAACAAAGGTAAGACTTCATTGTGTCCTGCCAACCTTTGATAGCTGCTTTTGGGGCTAACTAAACCAATAAAAGTTTAAACTGTTCCTCCCCATTAAAGGGGTTGCATATTTGGCCACTTGGGTGCACCTGTGTCTTGCAAATTGTCCAGTTGGAGATGGAGGTTTAGAAAGTGACTTTCAGTCTTGTTTAAGTCTCTTCCCATCGGACTGGTCTCGTGATTTCCTACACACCATGTCTGTCTACATTTTCCTGTCTACCTTTTCTTGGTGTTGTTCATGTGTGGATTGTCTCCTGTACCTGCTCAAACCTTGGTCCATTCTCATTTGTACCATGGAAGTTTGTCATGCTGGATACTGTGAGAATTCATCTTACTTAAGTTTGTGTTAAGCCACAAACCACATGTTTTGTATATTTTCTCTTTTTTGTGTTTGTTTATATTTTTATTGTTTCTCTTCAAGAAATATTCTGTGAAGGAAAATAGCAAGATGTAAAGAGCAAAAAAGTCATCATGATCTTTAAATTGTTAGAACATGTATCTGCAATCATAATTATAATGCACTGTGGTATGTGTTCAAATAAGAAATATATGTAATGTCCCGTAGGAGCAGCAAATTCAGTGGTGTTGGTGAGGGTGTGTCATGGAAGTAAACTCAAAGCAGGTGACTCTTGATGGGGGTCCTGAAACATTAGTGTGCGTTCCCTGTGTCCAGTAGTGGTCTGGAGGGGTCAGGAAGCCTGCCTCTAATTTGAGGAAACAGAGGGTTTGAGGTTCTCTCTCTTCTATTGCTCTAGTATACTGCATAGCAGCTAATAAAATACTGGGTTTATAGTTGACATTTACATCGCTGATTGATCATCAGATTGGCATG
>NW_006784958.1:0-24794 GCF_000442215.2 Lipotes vexillifer | reverse complement strand
AGTCTTATGCTTTTTAGGTTTTTCTTTTTTTTTCCCTTTGTCTCAAAAGTATGTAATACTTTACTGAGTGGTTGGGAATAAAGTTTGCAGTATTCAGTGTATTCAATTTTAGTACCTAAATAGAATTAAACTGTTGCTGTAAACTGGAATAACACTTTGTTACTGACAAGTTTTAGAACGCATCAGTTCATCAATTTCCTGTTTGAGAAGATTGTAGTTAATGATTTTAAGAATGTGGCTATAAACCTCCAATTGACTCAAGAAAAGCAAATAAGTCAAGATTGACAAATGTATAGGCTCTTCATCTTATTGTGTGTGTGGGTTTTTATTTTCCTTTTAGTTATTTGTCAAGGTGTAAAGAACTCTATCACTCTTAAGACAGTAAACTTCACAGGGTATAATCTGACATGGCAGGGAGCAGATCACATGGCCAAGAACTTAAAGGTGATTTTATGTTTAAACTTCCATGAAAACATGTGATTGAAGCACATTAACATATTGATACAGATGGCAGTGCAGCTTTTGTTTTGTTGAAAGAATATGACCAAATGGTAATGTGAATTGCTATTGCATAAATTATAATGTTGAATCCCCAGTTCTGCACTTGAGTTTAACAACTCTGTGGTTTTCTGTCTTATTCCTGAGACACTTAATCTCAGGTCCATCCTCGTCACACAGAGTGGTAAATTAGAGAACGATTAATATCACCATTTACAGAAGTGAGACTGAAATCTCAACCATCCTGAACATAGGATCTGAAGGGGCCTCTCAGCAGTTCACAGTTATTACCAAGCCAGTCGGCTGAATTCTGTTCAGTTTTCTCTGCAGCAGAGCTCTCCAGGTCCTTGTTTTGAGCTTATTTCTTTTTATACACAATTCTGTATGGATACTGTACATAATATTAAATAGTTGTATTAACTGGGTTTAACTGGTGATGTATTTACATCAAGATCTAACTTCGTTTTGTTGATATCTTTTTAGGGGCTTTGCATTCATCAAAGCTCGTGATGTATGTAATCAGTTGCTCGTGTGTAGCTATCATATTTATGATATATAGGGCTTGAATTGGGAAAGGTGGATGGTCATTCTCCTTGCTTTTTAAACTGACAGAGCCTTACAAGAAGCATTTCCCTCTCTGAAATAAATCCATGTAAAACATGTTTGGTCGCTCTCCCAATGCAACTGTGTAGTTGTGTGGATTTGGCACACAACTGGCAGCCTTGTGGTTGTCTGTAAACAAGGAACCCTGTTCTCCAGTCCACAAATCAGCTGTTACCCAGCTAATCGAACTTGACTGCCATTTCTGACCCCTCACATGGAGCTGTTATATTCAAGAATGTTCATATGTTTTCAAGAAACGTTGTTTGTGGGCTATATGTACAAATTCCTGATCTGAAAGCCAATATAAAGCAACATCTCTCAAACCTCTGCTCTCTCACCAAGGCCACACACATTCCCTCGCTTCTGGCCTCATGGCAAGCTAATACTGTCAGTATCAGATTCTCCTTCCCAGTGGTTCTGGGAGACTGCATAGTTGCTCTGTGAAAGGCACCACTGCTGAGGTTGAGAGAAGAGCATCTTGGGTGTCAGTCCTGCCCTTGCATGCCCAACGAGAGGGGTGTGCACCTCGTTCTCCTGTTCGGATTTTCCTATGCTGCTGGTTTGCTGCTTGTTGTCAAAATGATGTCCTAGTGACATCTGTGTAGTTACATAATCCCAGCACACTTCTCTATGATCTGTAGACTTTTATGGGGTTGTGGCCAGGTCAGGTTTTAAACGTTTGGAAATGTCCAATTGAACAGCATTGCAGTGGCAGTGAAGCTTGACAGGAGAATTGTATTAGTGTTACCCTAGTTTTGGCTTCAGGGTGATGAGAAGATGAAATTTTTGATGGGTCAGTTTTAGTTATATATGTCTATGTGACTGACTTTTTAAAATTCTAACATCTATTATACACAGCTTAGATATGTTGACTTTCTGATTCTTTATCAGTCCCTTTACTGATATATTTCCCTCCGAAAAACTACATTTTCTTCGAGACTGTTTTTGTCTGATAATGAAAAATAAATTTTTCACTTGCAGTATAAAGTTGATCTGAGAAAAAACGTTTACCTTGGATCTTCCCTTGGCTTCTGTGAAAGAAACTTAATAAAATAATATGGGCAATTCCCATTACTAATCCTAACCATGTACAACAGAGGTCTGTACAGTAACAGCAAAAATAAGTTACTGTACTTTTAATTAGCCAATGCCTGTTTTAGACTAAGGAGCAGTGAGAGACGTTTATAAATAATGATACCTCAGATCACTTTAGTTAAATGTCCTCTAATATTTGGATATTCGGTATTTGGCTTGTGTTATGTTTTATACAATCTTGTTTTCTTTCTTTGCACTTTAGTTTAACAACTCTGTTGTTTCTTATCTTCTTCTTGTGACACTCAGGTCCATCAGAATTTCCTGTGACTGTGACAGTAGAGAGTCCTTCCTCCACAGAAATCAAAGAGTCGATGATTCCTGAGAAAGTGTTCAGGAAGAGCCAGAGAAAATCCGTTTTAAACAAGAAGCATTGCCGGGACAAAGTTATCACTTGAAAGCTATAGAGAAGATTATTTTTGAAACGGAAGCCTGATTACAGCACGCCACAGCTTGTGTGAGGGTTCTGTTTTCCCCTCCCATCTGCATTGTATCCCCGTGAATGGTTCCTTAAGCTTAGAGCAGGGTGAATGGTGGACACTTGAACCCTAAGAAATAAAAATCAAAACATGTCGTTAGTACTATATTTTCCTTTGCTTAGAACTTTAGTATATTAGATTTAGGGAGAACCTTAGTGATCATACGATAAAGAAATTGAGTTCTGAATGAATGTAGTCAGCTGATTCAGTGCTCTT
The DNA here is from genome assembly GCF_000442215.2 of Lipotes vexillifer. NCBI lineage: Eukaryota > Metazoa > Chordata > Mammalia > Artiodactyla > Lipotidae > Lipotes > Lipotes vexillifer. The sequence continues at coordinate 21,906 of NW_006784958.1, read as the reverse complement.
GTTTTACAGATGAGAAAATTGGCAGTTCTAGTTGAACTCTCTTTGTATAAGAGGAAAATATGGCCTCATTTTAAATAAAGGTAAAGTTGAAAAAAGATTTCATGTTGATATTCTCCTTTCCTAAAATAAAAAATATCAAGAAGCTACATTCTATTACCAAATAAACCTGACCTCTAATGTCATTCCATACTTTGTTTGTTTGTTTGTATGGACAGAAAAGAAAAACTGATTTTCATAAGAAATTTTTGCACCTCAAAAACAATATATTTATTTTATTTCAACTGTATTGCAGAGCTGAACATTTCTAGTAAATAAAGGAACACCATCTAGGGGGACCTTGTCTTTGTGCTACAAAGTCCATGTTTAATTTTTAAAAATTATTTAATATGATTTTCCTTTCATATGAAACATGAAACTTGACAGGTTTCAGAACTAATTATACCATTATTGTAGGACTATGGGAATTACTCTTTGATTTTCAAAAGAGAAAGTTAGAAATTAAAGTTAATGGTAATGTAGAGAAATTTTAAGAAAAAAACTTAGAAAATTATGAAATGTTAGACTAGGAGAAATCTATAGTTCATGTAGAGTTACCCCCTTTCATTTCATAAATGAGTACCTACAATTTGTAGCACGTAAGTGGTTGATTAGTAAATGGCAGAGTATGACAAGGCCCTAGAGCATCTAACCCGCCTTCCTTGTCATTTTAGATGTGATGGATTCATTTCCTTCACGAGTAGACTAGGAGATTGTATTTGTAAAAGCAATGATAGACACTGGGGAAGACCAAGAAGTTTAAACACTGGGACCACAGAATAGCAGATTCAGAATGCACTGAGAACCCTTTCTTTCATCTCTTCTCCGTTTTCACAAGATACTACAATGATGGTATCAAAGTGTTTAAGTATATAAGCCCCCAACAATCAAGAGATTTCAACATAGTTTTGAAAGGCGGAAGACAAGTGGAAGAGTGTGAAACTGAAGCAGTAGAACAGAGGAAAAGCATCACCTAGAATATGCACGGGGACCACCTGCAACTGAGGAGTATTCTGACCCCACCTGCAGAAGTAGCCCCATGCTCATATACGCATGTAGGAGAGAGGGTGGAGTTAGTTAAAAGTGTGACAAATATGGGAGCTCATTGAAAGGTTGTGTTTGCAGGAGTGGACTCCCAGCCCCACCCTCACGCTCCTGAAATGAGATGCTTTCATTTTGAAAACAGTGAAACTGGTGAGAGCTAGGGCAGCTAGTGTGAGTTTTTACACCCTAGAAAATTGTGTTTGTGGGGGAATCCTATGACAGTTACTCCCCGCTTCTTCCTGCATAAGAAACCAATCAATCATTGACTTCAGGGAGCTTTCTGCCCTCTTTTTTAAATAGAAAATAACTGTCATTTGCCTGATAGTTGAGTAAAGCTTACAACATGAGAGGGGGGGGAAAAGTGCGAAAACATATCCTGGTAGGACCGGGGACAATTTAGGGAACAAAATAATTTAAGAAAAAACCCTAATTAGTATTCTGAGGGAGAGTTAAAAAGAGCTAGCAACTATAAAAGAAGACTAGTGTGTTAATTAAAAAGAGAATGGTCAGAAAGCAAGAGAGGTCTTTTGGAAATGAAAATATGGTTGCTGAAATAACTTCAGTAGGAATCTAAAAAATTTCTCATTATATAAAAAAGAAAGACACAATGGAAAATGTGATAGCAATATGTTAGAGAGGCTGCATGTGGGAGATACAACATGTTACTATTAGAAACTCCAGACCCAGAAAAAAAATGGAGGGAAGCTGTCAAAGGGCAACAAAATCCCCCACAGCTGAAAGTAGACATCAGGCCTCTGACTGAAAATAGTTACTCAAGTTTTGAGCAAGATGAACAAGAATAGACTCATACCTAGGCACCCTTCACTATGAAACTTTAAAATACTGAAAAAATAAATTAACATAGAATAAAATACTGACAAGATACATCAATTCCAGAGAGAAAAATACTTGTCACCTAAAAAAACAAAAAGTTAAAATCTGACTTTTTCATACTTGTCATCAGCACCATGGATCCTGGAAGGCATTAGAAAGATACCTCCAAAGTTTTTCAGGCACATAATTTTCACCCTAGGGGTTTGTATCCAGCCAAACTATCAGCCATAAGTGGAGGCTGAAGAAGATATTTTGTACACAAAGAAATTTGAAAAACTGACCTCCTGTGCTACACTTTAAGCTATTTATTGAAATAATCCAGCAAAATGAGGCAATAAACCAAGAAGGAAGGTAATAGGGGATTCAGTGCAGAGAGCAGCTAGTCTAGATTGGAGAGGCTTCTATTGATTGTGTGATTGAGAGCTTAGAAACACCTTGAGGCATATCGTACTTACTAGGCATTAGGCACTGTTGGAAGGGAGGAGGGAGAGGAAGAGGAGAAGGAACTTCAACTCCAGAGAAGAAAAGGCTATACTGACATAAACCTGAAGCAAACTAAGCTATGGTTGATTTTTAACCTACTATTGGTGAGGAAGAGAAGAATCCACTTAAACTTGACACTATAGATGTTCCCCTTTTCAGCGACACACAGGGGTAATGACCACCTATCTAATTTGTTGTCCAAACCATAACTTGTCCAAACTCCTTACACTTCAATAGTGTAAGGAGGCGCTCTAATGCTGTAACATCAGGACAACAGGTATAAACTGGAACAGCCCAAGGCGGCTTGGGGTATGTGGTCACCCTGCACAAGGGCAGTGACACTGGCAGAGTATGGAACGAGGTGTAGTCTATACACAGAGACAGTACATCTGCAGTGAGCAATATTAATTTCATTGTAATAATGGCAAAACTGTCTTGGTTTGCAGCTTTTATTGTCAACTTGCATGTAATAACAAATAACTAACCTAAACTATACTTAGTATGTATTTGCATTAACTTGGTATGTACTGAAATGTACTAGTATGTACTTAGTATATATTAGGCTCTAAGTGTTTTTGCATATATTAACTCATTTAATCCTCTGAATAGCCTTATGAGGTTGGTGCTAATATCATTCCCACTTTAGAGAAAAGGAAGCTAAGACAGGGAAGGAACTTGCCCAGGCTGTACCTAATTTAGGGTTGGATAGAGGCTTTGAGTTTAGGCTCTCTGCCTGTTCTCTTAAACCTTACTCCCTACTGACTTCCAAATAACAGAAGACTTAACTGCACATAGAACAGAATATGAATTTCAACTTTGACAATGCAAAAGCTAGGTTTGGAAGGTAGACAGGAGGTAGAAAAAAGGGAAGATGGTATGAATGTCCTCATTTTACAAAGCGTGACGTTGAGAGAGTTTATAGTTGAGCAACAATGTAGGTTTTTAAGTATATCACTACAAGTCAAAGAGATCATGAGCAGTGGAATAACTAATGATGACATAAATTTACTGAGCAGTGTGGACATAGGAAGAGTGTAAAGAAACTAAACTCTTACTTAGTAAAATAGAAAGTGAACAGATAATGCCTCCAATTTAGTCAGAAAATAGTCATGTAAGAGTATTACTTGGAAATGGAAAATTCAAAATAACAATAGTTGGACCTCCCTGGTGTCGCAGTGGTTAATAATCTGCCTGCCAAGGTAGGGGACACTGGTTTGAGCCCTGGTCCGGGAAGATCCCACATGCTGTGGAGCAACGAAGCCTGTGCACCACAACTATGGAGACTGCGCTCTAGAGCCTGCGAGCCACAACTACTGAGCCCACGTGTCACAACTACTGAAGCCCGCCCACCTAGATCCTGTGCTCCACGACAAGAGAAGCCACTGCAATGAAGAGTAGCCCCCGCTCACCGCAACTAGAGAAAGCCTGCATGCAGCAACGAAGACCCAACTCAGCCAAAAATAAATAAATAAGGATAATGAATAACAATAGTTGACATAAACCTCATAAAAAAGGAAATCCAAACAGCCAGTAAACACGTACGACTTCATTAAGTAATAAGAGAAAAGTGAGTCAAAACCAATGAAACTACATGCCAATCAGTTTGACAAATACATAAATAAAGTGTGGTAGTATCAGGTATTGTAGACCTGGAGTACTATGGGAATCTTCTACCCTGCTTATACTGGAGTATAAATCGACACAACTACTTTGGAAAGCATTTAGCACTCTCCATCAACTGAAGGTATATAATTAGCCTGTGACCCAGCATCTCTCACCCACGCCCTGTGTAAATGCACCAGAATAACCGGTGCAGCAGGATTCCTGTCCATGATTTGCATTAGCACAAACTGAAAACAAACTAAATGTCCATTAAGAGTCAAAAATTTAATAAATTATGTGTATTCGTACAGTGGGAAAACTATTAAGCAATAAAATTGACTGAATTAGAGCTACAGGCTGCAATGTGGATGAATTTTTTGAACCAATGTTGAGTGAAAGAAATGATAGAAAAAACTTCATATACTATGATCGTCTACATAAAGTTAGATGTTTTCAAAACTAAACTCTTTTGTTGGGATGCATGCAGGTTAAAGGAAAGGAGTGTCAAGAAATGAGGATGGTGTTTAACTGGGAAGAGGGAAGGAGATTGTGTTGGGAAAAGGATATGGTGGGGGTTTTGAGTTGCTGACAAGTATCAATACTTTCAGATTCGAGTACTGGTTATGTAAGTATTTCTTTTTATTTGTCACATTGACAGTTCTGTTCTGTGCACTTCTCAGTACGCATATCGTATTTTACAATTAAAAACCTGAGTAAAGAATTGGTCGCTTCTTGAGTGCTGGATGTGGGAGTGGGATGAGACTATTTCATTTTAAGCCCTTCACTGTTTGTTTGCGTTCACATGTTATTCATTCAGCATTAATTGAACATATGCTGTGTACCAAGCACTCTTCCAATTTTATATGTTTTAACTCATGTAATCCTCACAAGAACTCTGTGATATGGGAGCTTATCTCCATTTTATAGATGAGGAAGTTGAGGCCTAGAGTTATAGAACTTGTCCAAGGTTATATAGCTAATGGGTAGTGCCAGGCCCATTTGCCTCAGAGAATCTGAATTTTTACAATATAATCTAAAAGAGAAATTTAATTGCTAATTATAAGAAAAACGATTGCACATTAAGGAAGATGACAAGTTTTCATCTATCCAGTTAGAGAAAAACACACAGTCTGTCTTTCACACACGTACATCTTGTATTGGCAGGGATATTCCTTATTAAGCAATTATTTATTGACCACCTATGTTGTGCTAGGCACAGGTGCTGGTTATAAACACTTAATAAATTACACCCCCTATCTTCAAATAATTTGCACTCTAAGTGAGGAAATAAGCCAACAGGTGTAGTAGAGGTTATATACCAAGTGATACATCGCTGATGGCAGTATAAAATCTCAGAAATCTTTTGGAAAGAAGTTTGGAGACAGGTACCTCAGAGCCTTAAAGATGTTCATTTGCTTTGACATCAAACTCATTTTTATGGATTTATTGCAAGAACGTTATTCTCAATATGGAAAAAAGCCTTCATGCATAAAAATGGTTATTTTGTCTTATAATATTGAAAAGTTGGAAAGAATTTAAATGTGTAAAGTGGTTAACAAGTAAACCCACTCAGTGGAATATTTTGTAGCCTACACAAAAAAATCAAGGTTATGAATCCCCTGATTATATGAGAAATGATTGATTTCAGTGTTAAATGGAGAAAAGGTGAACATAAAATTTGATATCCAATATGATGGGAGCTTTGTCCCAGAAAAATCACCCTAGCCAGTGTACAGAAGGGAGGAAGGAGAGCAGATGACAGGAAGGAAAATTATTCCAAAACCTTATCATTAGTCTTACTTATTTAATAGAATATCAAGCAATTTTACTTTCTTTTTTGGTTCCATATTTCCATGTAAGGGACATGAATTATTAATACTTTGTGGAAGGAGGGTACACTTTTTCACAAAAATTTAACACTGTGTTCTAATTCCCTCCACTAGAGGGAGAAACTATTTCATGTAATTGCACTTTGATGTGCTATTTAGAACCAGTCAGGAAGTTTTACTCTACTTTCCTCTGACTGTGGTGAGGGTTTTTTTGTTTGTTTGCTTATTTGTTTAGAAATTCTTTGAAATCGGTTTTAGAAGATTTATTAAACCATTATATTGAAAGTAGAGGAATTTTGCAATTTTTTCCCCTTTTTCCCCATTGAAAACTTGGCTGGTTTTAGTAATGAAACATTAAAGAATTTGAAGTTCTTAGAATCTCAGTTTTTTAAACATGATCTGAATATAAAAATATATGTTCATTGAGTAAATTTTTGAAAACAATAAACAACTCATTGAAGGAAATAAAAGCCACCTCTGCATGTACACACACCTAATCTGCTCTTTTGTCTGAAAAAAGTATGAAAAATATTTTGTCTTGTCACTAAATACTCTTCTACATCAGAGAATTTGATTAAGCTTATGCATCATCTCCCGGGAAAAACGCACAGATGTATTTTGAATGTAGAACTCCTGAAGCCCATTCATTAACTCTGGTTGAGACCTGTTGTCATTATTTTCTTAATGGCTTCATAGCGCATTCCTTCAGACGGTGAGCTGTTTTTCTTTAAACCAGTCCCAATTTGGAGGCTCTGAGCTTTCTTCTAGGGTTTGGTTATAAACAATCTTATGACATCATGTTGGTAGATAAATCTTTACCCACATCTTTGATTTCCTTAGGGTAAACCCCTGATGTAGGATTGTTGTTAGGTACAAAAAGCTACTCTCCAGAAAGTGATACCAGCTCCTTTCCCAATGATGGCATATAATAGAGTTCCTCATTCTTTAAGTGATTGTTCAAAGCAGTTAAAATGTATAAATATACCTTACTGCTTTCATAAGTGTAGGTATTCGGATTGTTTATCGCTGCATAGGAAACCACCCTGAAACAGTGACCTAAAACAATGACAATCATTTATTTTGTTCATGAACCTGGAGGTTGAGAAGAAAATATTAATTCTCTTACTACACTCTTACTGACTGAAAACAATACCTATTTGACTAGCTCACAGTTCTGTAGGTCAGAAGTCCAGGCACAGCATGACTGGGTTTCCTGCTCAGATACACACTGGAACATGTGGGTTCCCTCCCGAGAGTGTTAAAGCACGTGAAATTTAAGTGTAAGACATTGAGCCCCAAACGTTGGATGTTCACCATAGTTTGTGTGGGTCACAGAGCTGAAATCAAGATGTCAGTCTGGCTGTGTTAGCATCCAGAGGCTCTGGGAAAGAATGCCTCCAAGCTTCTTCGGCTTGTTGGCATAATTCAGATTCTGCAGTTGCAGGACAAAGGTCCCCATTTCCTTGCTGGCTGTCAGTTGGGGGACAGTCTCAGCTCCTAGAGGCTTCTCGCTTGCCTTCCCTGCTGCAGCATTGGACTTCTTCAGAGCCAGCAATGGAGAGTCTCCCTCTTGTCCCTTTTGTACTTCAATTCAGGAAGAGTTCAGGTCCTTTTCATGGGGTGCCTGAGTAGGTCACATCCACCTAGAATAATCTCCCTATCTTGAAAAATCAACTGATTTTGAATTTAATCCCATCTTCAAAATCCCTTCATTACAGCACCTAGATTTAGAGTTTGATCGGATAAGTGGAAGGTTTGTGTACTTCAGTAAGTAGGAATCTTGGGGGCTCTGTTAGAATTCTGCCTATTGCAAGCAGTGTCCCCACTTCAAGGACCGAAGTGTCTTAGTTCCTAAAACTCCTAAGAGAGTTTATCAGTGTTCATTTTATTTCAGTGACCTTGGTGAATGGGAAGACTACCACCTGCATGAACAGGAATGGCACCCAGCTTCCTGAGTCCACAGTGTGCCTCTGCTACTTAGTGGTGTGACCTTGGCTGTGCTGCTCTACTTATTCTACTTCTCTGCCTCTGTTTCCCTCATCTGTAAAATAGGGCTTCCCTGGTGGCACAGGGGTTGAGAGTCCACCTGCCAATGCAGGGGACATGGGTTCGTGCCCCGGTCCGGGAAGATCCCACATGCCGCAGAGCGGCTAGGCCCGAGAACCATGGCCGCTGAGCCTGCTTGTCTGGAGCCTGTGCTCTGCAATGGGAGAGGCCACAACAGTGAGAGGCCCGCGTAACGCAAAAAAACAAAACAAAACAAAACATGGAGTTGGTGATCGTTCTTTCCTCGTAGCGTTTTTTGTTTGATAAATTTATTTTATTTATTTATTTTTGGCTGCGTTGGGTCTTTGTTGCTGCTCGCGGGCTTTCTCCAGTTGCGTCGAGCGGGGGGCTACTCTTCGTTGCGGTGCGGTGGTTTTTCTTATTGCGGAGCACAGGCTCTAGGCGCGCAGGCTTCAGTAGTTGTGGCACGTGGGTTCTAGAGCGTAGGCTCAGTAGTCGTGGTGCGCGGGCTTAGTTGCTCCGCGGCATGTGGGTTCTTCCCGGACTAGGGCTCGAACCCGTGTCCCCTGCACTGGCAGGCGGATTCTTAACCACTGTGCCAGCAGGGAAGCCCCCTTTTAGGGTTTTGATGATTAGATTATTTCATACCCAGGGAACTCCAGGAACAGTGCTTGACTGTGAATTGCTTTAAAAGTGATTACTTTTTAAAAACATGCTTTTGAATCTGCAATTAGGCAATTCATGTATGTTAAGCATGTTCATTAATAGGACTTCCTGCTATAAAGAGACCCACAAATAAAAACAGAATTTTTCTTTCTTGGTCTTAACTTCTTATTTGTGACTTACTATGTTATACGCATATGCCTTTTATGGTGGGCTGCCACAAATTTATGTTGGGAAGAGTGGAATTTAAATAAATCTTTACTATGCTAATGTGATAGATTTTGATAATTCATTTCACTGGCATGGTATGATATTACCAGTAGCAGACTAAAATCTGAGTTCCCTTCTGGCTCTGCCCCTAAATCCTGATGAGACCAATAGGTGGAAAGGCTTTGGGATATTATACCATGAATTAGTTATAATATTGACTCTGTTTGTTTAGGAAAACCTGGAGGAGTGCCTAAAGCAGTTAAAGGAGGAAAGAGTAATAAGACTGAAGGCTGATAAACGAGTCAGTGAGGTAAACAAGTTTCTTCTTCTGCTTTAGAGTGTTTTGCTTTTATTTCGATTTGATTTTAAGCCATATACACATAATTTGTAAGCTTTAAAACTGTAATATGTTGCAAATTAGTTGTATCATATGGACTTTTGCATTTACTGGTATTTAGTGATCATATGATCTATCTTCCAGAAAGCACGTTTTTAAAAATGTGAAAATCTGGTTTTGTGTATGTGTGTGTGTGTGTGTGTGTGCGTGCTTTTATATGACATTAGCTTATTTCCTGTTCATGATTCTTTGATTCAAGAAGGCACTTTTTGTGCATATACTGTATATACAGTAACATAAAAGACATGATGAGACTCTCCTGGCAATGAATTAGGAAAGTGAATCATTTAAATAAATTTAAGATACTGGAAAACTTCTAAGAATGCAATGAAAGATAAAAATATATACTATGAGAATTACATTAGGTAATGTGTATGAAAGCAGGGCATAATCTAAAAGGTTCTATCTAAATATAATTTATCACAGGGTGAGAGTAGGGAGGAATTTTTGAAAGTGCATCCATTGGATTGGCGGACACTCATTCAATAAATGTTGAGCACCTGCTCATGTAAGGCAAAAGGGGCATCATGTACATTAACAGCCTTTCTGAGAAATACTAGAGTTGAGCTTACAGGGGGTTTTAAGCGCATAGATGATGAGCAGAAGGGGAAGAGTGCGCAGGGGGAATACTTTCAAAAAGCCAAAGAAAATATTGGTGATTGTACGTTTAATAAATTGGGTTGGGTGTGATTTAGGACTTTTAAACATAAGCATTAGATACTTTGCTCACTAAAGTTAATTCTTAACGTGCAGCAGAGTTTTAATATGTTTTATTCAAATCAGATTCTATATTTCATTTTCTAATTTAAGGGAAACTTAAAGCAGGTAATTTTCTAATGTGGAATGAGGCTCCATTATGAATTGAACTAGTTAGAAATGTTATCTTTTGTGAAAGATCATTAATAAAACAATAACTTTGGTTTATTTATATACCACCTAAGTGTTATATAGGAAACTTTGTTGGGTGCCTGTGGGTTTTGGTTACTATGTGATATGGTCTCTGTCTTTACTGGTGGAGAGTTAGGTTAATTACAAATTAATTACATTTTGAGAGTTTTAGTTTTGTTCCTTGAAAATAGGCAAGACTACTTTTGATGACAATGAGAAAAAATCATGTCAGACATTTTTAGTCTTCTTTTATAGCTGAAACATGAAAATGCCCACTTAAGAAATATGAATTTCTCTTTGTCTGAAGCCCTCATGCCCACTCATTGACAAGCATGATCCTGCATGATGAAGGTGTTTTGGGCAGCATTGAGAATTCTTTTCAGAAATTCCATGCTTTCTTGGATCTCCTTAAAGATGCTGGGTTAGTTCATTTCTCTTCATGGCGTTCTTCTCTTTACGACTATAATGATAGTTTGCTGAGAAACTGGAGCAATTTTCATCACTTCCGTGGCCATATTTAGTGTAATTATAGGTAATATAGTTGACTTTTTTAAATGAGGAATTAAATTTTTTAAGAAATGCAAATAGGGAAGCCTGCTTTGGTAGAGTGGGGAGCTCATTATAAAAGAGTAACCTGTAGATAGAGTAATTAGTAGGTGTAGTTTTTTGTAAAGACTAAATTGAAGGCAGGTTTCATTGAAAATATTCGGGAATGCATAAGAATTTTCCTATCTTTCACTTATTTTGCTTGTTTGATAAGTCTGAATTAAAGTTATTTTTGCCTTAGACATAAAAATTATTATTAATCTGCAGGGGAGATATAGGTCAGTGGTTCTCAACTGGGAGCAATTTTGCTGGAAGAGGGAAGTGGAGATTGATAGTTGATGGAGTGGTGTTTTGTCAGTGAATGAATTGGTGTTGGTGTTGGGAAGGAAGGAAAAAACACATTCTTGGAAACTGGAGGAAAGGTGGTAAAGAAGTGTGGGAATAGAGGTGTGAGAGGTAGTGGATGAGGTTCATGGTAGATGTTGAAGCTGCTAGTCAGACAGTGTTTAAAATGCAGTTGTAATAGGTAAGGAGATGGGATGTGTCCTAGAGGATGAATCTGGAAAGGTCTGAGAATTTGGGGGAGAGAGAGGCTTGTAGTCTGGAGTAGGATGTTGGCTTTTAAGATGTTAGAAGTATTTCATGATTGTAGGTCTGGGGAAATCTAAACTGCTCTTATGTGATTGTAATAACCTTTGTCTTTTCTCCTTTCCTCCTCTGGTCCAGGCTTGGGCAGCTGGCCACAATAGCTCATATAGATCAGTCAGATTTTCATTTACTAGGTCGTCCCCAGATGTATTCTACTGTTAGTAGTCCACGTAAAGAAGAAAAGAAGGCACTTGAAGAAGAAAAATCAGAATCAAAACAGGGTGCCCCAGGACAAATGCAAAATATCCAAGTAAGTGGACAGAACAGCACTTAATGATTCTAAGAGTGATTAGCAAAAAGGAAATGACCAAGTCAGGGAGAAAACAATAATTATCAGTCTCTAATAGTTTACATGCTCAGGAGCTAGAAGACTCTGGAGTCCTTTCCCAACCTGAGATTAGTAAATGTGGGCCCATTTCATGATACTGTATTGTTGTAAATAAGGAGACTGGAAGTTCTTTAGGAAATTTATGAGTTAAAGAAAACTATCCTTAATGAAGAAAGAAAACATTAGAAAAAATATTCCAGATTTTAAATTGTATAAATGTCTATTCTATTCATATTTTATCTAGGTTTCTATTTGTATGCAGTCAGCTTACAATGAAGGAACACTAATGAAGGTACACATACTGATATAATTTTTAAAATAAGTAATCCAGACCTAGCTAATAAGTAACATATTACAGCAAAGCACCTGGTTATGGGAATGGGAGGGGAAAACCTGTCAGCTTTTCCCCTAGCCTTACTTGGAGCCCCCATCAACAAATCTCAGACTGGTCTTGGGAACTGACAGCTTGAGAACACAGTCTGGTCACAAATTATATACTGCTTGCATGTGCCTGGAGGATAGAAAAGAAATTAATTATCTTACAGAATAGGGTTTTATTTTTAGTGAGGGAAAGGAAATGGGTAATAACTACCCCAGTCATCAAAGTCTGAAAATGTAGCGGACATAGCTTTGGATATAGCTAGGTTAAGCTGAGAATCACTTGGCAAGATATAATTAGAAAAAAACTGGCTCTGAAATCTTCTGAATATTGACTGTGTTAATAATAAGATCACAGAGTAACATTGAAGTTTTGAACTCTACTTTTTAATGGTTGGCTTTGTTCATCACTGAATTTTTGTCTTGTCTTTTGTTTTTCCCTCCAGTTTCAGAAAATTACAGGTGATGCTAGGATTCCTTTGCCTCTCGACTCCTTCCGTGTCCCAGTGTCTACTCAGGAGGCCTTAGAAATTTCCAAAGACAACCTGGGGGTCCCAGTCACAGAGCAGCGGCAGGAGTCTTTTGAAGATTTCATTGCTAGAACATGTTCTCCCTTCAGCAGACGTCATTTCTGGAACTGGAAGTCAAAGAAAAGAAGAGGAATTATCTAGAAACAGCAGGTCTTCTTCAGAGACAATGAGCAAAGCAGGTGAATATACCAAAAAATACTCTGCTAAGAAACAACCTGGGAAGGACCTGCATTCCTGCTCTGACTCACCTGTAAAGCAGGAAAGCAAAGGAATTGGGCAAAATAATTCTTTGGTTAATAAACCAATTAAAAGTGAGTCTTCGAAAAAACACATTTCTGTTAAGAAATAGAGTAGAATAGTGACTGTTTCATCAAAGACAACTAAAAGTAAACTCAACCTACTAGAACATTCTGAAAGTGATACTCCTGGATCTGATTGTGAATTTCAAGAAAGCATCCATACTCTATCACGCTTAACATAGGTCTAAATCTTTTAAAATTATGTTTTTGCCTTCAAATTTTAATAAATTACTTATGTTTTTATTATAACACATGGTGTTTTCAGTTACTTGACTGGAAGCCATTAGAGAAAGATTTATCTATACTTTTTTTATTATAATGAAAGTTTTGGTGTACTTTTCCTTGTGACACTTTGCACCATTCATTCAGCTAGTGTTTACTGAGGGCTTCATATGTACAGTACTTTTCTGGGTGCTATTGCTTTCAACAGTGAACAAAATAAAGCCTTTACTCTCCTGGAACTAGCACTCTGTGTTGGGAGAAAACATAAACAACAAAGCAGGGTAAGGGTTAAAAAGAGATGGGAATAATAAATGGAATAGTTTTACCATTTGGTTAAACATCAAACTATTATAAATTACATGGCCAGAAGCCATTGAGGTATTTTAATTCACAATAACCAGAGAGCCTCAAAATTTACCAAGGCACTTAACCGTGTTTATGGATTACAGCAATGCTCTGAGGTAGGGAACTGTTACTATCCCCATTTATAGATGAGGAGTCTGAGGAGACATGATGTGAGTTGCACAGAATTACACAGCTGTAAGTAAGTGGGAAGCTGTGATGTGACCCGAACCCATGCTCTTTTTTTTTTTTTTTTATGTATGGACTTTATTATGTTTCATTTGTTTCTGATTTATGTGAATTTTTTCTTTAAAGATTTTTTCTGATGTTGACCATTTTTAAAGTGTTTATTGCATTTGTTACAGTATTGCTTCTGTTTTATATTTTGGTTTTTTGGCCACAAGGCATGTGGGATCTTAGCTCCCCGACCAGGGATCGGACTCTCACCCCCTCCATTGGAAGACAAAGTCTTAACCACTGGACCACCAAGGAAGTCCCCCTTATGTGACTATTTTTATGACAATTTTTTTAAATTTTATTTTTTTATTGACGTATAGTTGAATTACAGTGTTGTGTTAATTACTGCTGTACAGGAAAGTGACTCAGTTACACATTTATATACATTCTTTTTCATATTCTTTTCCATTATGGTTTATCACAGGATATATAGTTCCCTGTGCTCTACAGTAGGACGTTTTTGGGTTTTTTAAAATACATCCACTTTTATTTTAATAAATGTATTTTTTTATTTTTGGCTGTGTTGGGCCTTTGTTGCTGCACGCAGGCTTTCTCTAGTTCGGGTGCGTGGGCTTCTCATTGTGGTGGCTTTTCTTGTTGCAGAGCACGGGCTCTAGGTGCATGGACTTAAGTTGTTGTGGCATCAGGCTTAGTTGCTCTCTGGCATGTGGGATCTTCCCAGACCAGGGCTCGAACCCGTGTCCCCTGCATTGGCAGACGTATTCTTAACCACTGCACCACCAGGGAAGTCCCATGTAGGACCTTTTCGTTTATCCATCCTGTATATACACCAGTTTGCATCTGCTAATCCCAAACTCCCAATCCAATCCTCTCCCACCCCCTCCCCCTTGGCAACCACCAGTCTATTCTCTATGTCCTTGGTTATGTTTCTGCTCACAGACAGGCAGAACCCAGGCTCTTAATTACTTTCTTATCCTATTTCCTTGCTAAGAGAGGAAGGGTTTAAGGAAGGCACCGAGAGAGAAGCCAGTGAGCACTAGAAGTGCAAAACAATGGGGCTGTCAGAAAGCACACCTGTCTCCTTCCCCCATCGTGAGCCGAATTTTTAAATGGCAGAGTATGTAAGAGTATGTGATGACACATCTCTGGATTAAATTATGTCACTGGTAAATCATGTACAGATAAGTCTTTAGTTCATTCAGACTGAAAGGTGAGAGCAGAAAACAGCTGGAGTGTCAGATTTCTTCCAGAAGTTCCTGCCTGATTGTTACTAAGAGGGCTACTACAGTACTAGTTAGTTCATTAGTCATGGATTTGGTGTTAGAGGAGTGAAACAATGAGCAAGATGTAGCGTTGGCCCTTTAGCAGTGGGGTAAGAGGGGAAGACGCACAGCAGATGTCTCATCCTGCACGTGACATGCTGTGACGGGCATATTCAGGGCGTTTGGTCAGTGTTTGTGGAAGAAGACGGGGAGCTGTGAGGCAAAGAAAAGTCATCGAAAGAGGCAGTCCCTAAGCTAAGTCTCAAAGGACTCGTGAAAAACTGGTGAGTCAGCCGGTGAAGGGCAAGGACACTCAAGGCAGAGAGGACAGCGGAAGTCCAGAGCCGTGAGTGTGTGAGGGGTGTGTTACGGAGCCACAGGCACAGGCTCTGGAGGATCAGTGCAGTGTCCCCAGGCAGTGGCAAGTGCCCCTAAAGGAGGCCGCGAGGAGGAGGAGAGCGGGTCTTAACCACCCATGTGCGTGGAGCTGGTTTCCTCAGAAAACAGCTAAGAATGGAAAGCACAAGTTCAGGTGGCATTTTAGACCACTGACGTCAGTATGGTTGAGGAATTTGAAGAAGCCTGGAGACAATTATGCCCCACTCTTCTGAGGAGCAGTGTATTTTATTTTCAAGTGGGACTTTCATGCTGCCACCTCCTCTCCTGTCCCTACTGAAAGGTTTATAGGGCGGCAGAAGGGAGAACCTGGCTTAAGTAAAGTTAATCAGGTTTCTTTACTGTACAGCTCCTCGGGGCTGCTGTAGGCTAGTGTTCATTCTGGATGGTCACAGCAGGTGTATGGTACACAGCCATCCTCAAAGGTATTTGACTCTAGAGTCCTTTTTTAACAGAAGTGTCTAACAACTGGTTCCACCAAACAGCAATTTGGTAACTTCTAGACCAGGTAATAGCAAGAAGAAAAGGGTCTGAAATAAGGTATAGATGAAGGGAGGAAATAAATTCTAATTGTATTTAGGAAATTACAAGCAAGACTTGATCTTGGGAAGTAAGGAAGAAGTAGGAGGAGGAGGCTGAACCCCCATCTGTGTGACTAAGGTTGGGTGGTGGTATCATTGAGTTTGGAAATAGGGGATAAAGAACTGAATTGGGGAAAAGGCTTTAGTTCTGGACATGTTGAATTGTAAATCACCTGTAGAATTCAGGAGACAGACTGGTAGATAACTGGACATGCACATGAAGACATGGAAAGATAAAAATTTGAATGTCATCAGCACATATCAGCAGTCATTAAAATCATGAAAATGGATGAGATTTCAGAGAATTGTGAGTACAGACAACATTTAAGTAATAAACAGAGAAAGAATTCTGGGAAGGAGAGAGGTGATAGAGTTTCAAGAAGGAGGAAGTAGATCACAGTGTCATCCTTCAGAGAATGTGAGTGTCCATCGGATTTGGGCAGTTAGGTCCCCAGTGACCTTAGAGCAGTTCAGTGAAGTGCTGGACAAAAAGCCAGATGGCAATAAATTGAGGGTGTAGGGCTGCCTGTGGGGGCCAGGTGGGTTATTGAAGACAGTGGGAATAGGCTATTCTGAAGGAGTTTGGATGAAAAGAGAAAATAATTAGCAAAAAAGAATATTTTAGAATGAGAAGGACTTATATTTTATATGTTGAAATGAAGGAACTGATAAAGGAGATCCTGAAGATGTAGATAATAATTTAGAGAATTGGGGAAACATGGACATATGAATAAGAAAAAAACCTTGCACAGTATATAAAAATCACTTGTATCCTTCGAGTTGGATGGATACTGGTAAGTTTGGGAGGAAATAAAGGTAAGAAGAGATAGAAGTTAAATGAGTTTATACTGATAGCCTCAGTTTTCTTTGACCCAGATTTTTCAGAGACACATATATACACATACATAATTACAGTTTTAAAATTCTTTCATAGTTACATGTTTTATTAATCACGTCTGAGAAAAGTCATAGATTTTCATTTTGTACAGCATTATCTTGTAAGGACAAGATACAGTGACAACTTCCAAGCTTTTTGCATATCAGAGCTGAAACGGAAAGTATCTCCATAATTGAATTTTCACTTATTTGTAATAAGTTTATCCTTAGGAGGATACTTTCATAGTGTTTGATCACAGATGAGTTTGGGCATTGTTATCACTCAATAATGTTAAGCATCTGTCAGGTTCTCTCCTATACTATATATTAATTTTCTCTCCGAGAAGCAAATATTTATTGGCGGCCTGTGGGAATAAGACACACCTAGGTCCTCTTTCCTTGATATATTCACAAAAGCCTTTGAAACTAAATTTCCAAGTCAGGCCATACTAAGGCCTGGCATAATAAGTTTTCATCGTTAACAGTTTTTTTGTGTTTGTGGGGTATTTTGTCTTTATTATTTGAAGCAAGGATAAGACACTGTCTTAACACAGTAGTTGTCCATTGATTAATAAGTCTGAGAAGACATTGATGAAGCATGGTATTTTGAATATCCTTTCCACAGCATAGGTAATGGGCCATCCTGAAACTCTGGTGAGATGCTTATCATTTTCAGATTTTGGAGTGGCAGAGAAAACCCTATTACACCTTGAATTATCACTAGAAACATCAATTCAGCCAAATAAAAACAGTGCCTCTGCCTACTGAGGTTGTCAATTTCCATCTTAACAAAAGTGAACATTTCTCCTTTACATTAAAATCAAGAAAATTCCCTCTGCCCAGGATGCAATAATGGGGTGCAAGAAAGAGGAAAACTGAAGCTATTCCCTCTTTACACCTGAACAGTGAATTCATTCTGATATCAAATATTTGTTATGATTCTGCTATGGCCAGGTGCTTTATTGTGTTTAGAGATCAAGTTTCTGTTCATTCTTGGTAAGTAAGAAAAATCCATGTTTTAGGACTCTGAATAGTAACTTTATATATTGTATATATATATATATTAAAAATAAATATATATATTATATATAATATATATTCCACCTATTCAACAAAATTGTTATTTTGCATTCTATCCTTAAGTGAGTACACAGTGATATTCTAATGGTCTCTGGAGCAGAGAATAATTCCATGGCAGCTCTGACCTCCAGTCACCTGGTTCTCTGTAACTTAGTCTTTCATGGCCAAGGACTATAATCATTATTTCCATTTGTATTTAGCATCTCAAAATTGAAAGGATTCCATGGACAACAAAATAGTGATTTCATGAAGTGTTTTAGTATGGATAAAATAATAAACTATAAAAATACAAATCATTGCAGTGGTTGAGAGTCCGCCTGCCGATGCAGGGGAAACGGGTTCGTGCCCCGGTCCGGGAGGATTCCCACATGCCGTGGAGCGGCTGGGCCCGTGAGCCATGGCCACTGGGCCTGCGCATCCGGAGCCTGTGCTCCACAACGGGAGAGGCCACAGCAGTGAGAGGCCCGCGTACCACAAAAAAAAAAAAAAATACAAATCATCAGTAAAGCTTTTTCTTTCTGGAGAACTATATTCAGAAATTAATGTAAGCATCTAAGGTGCACGTGTGTGTTTTTTCACCCATGACCATGTTTGTGTGTATGTGTGTGTGTGTGTGTGTGCATTCCACTGCTACAGGAGACATTTAAAATAATATCAGATTTGCTACTATATGAAGTACTGGTTTCTCCCAAGAACTGTGCACTCGCAGGGTTCGTTCAGGAAGGTGAGTGTCCTACCACCACATCGCAGTAATATCTCATCACCTTCGGCAGGAATAATTTACATTTTAACCTTACATGCAGGCGTATTAAATTAGTATTAGTCATTAGAACTTGCTTATTAATAAAACAAGTTGAATTAGCCACTGGAGAATCATATTTGGAAATTCAATGACAATTTTACATTTTTAATAAAGGCTCAGAAATATTATTGCAGAGCAGGTGGTACAGAAAACTGTGGTCAAATTTGACATTCATTAATAATTGAAGTGTGGAACGTAACAGGTGAAAATTGATATTGATTTCTTTCCTCTAATATTTGGAAGAGTTATAAAAGGTAAATAAAATGAGATAACAAGACATATCAAGTCTCAATTATTTGTTTGATCACCTCCTCCCCACATATCACTCCTGCGCATACCATGTTTTGAATAATTCAATGCCTATAGTCTTTCCAGTTCAGTGTATTATAAAACACACTCAAGCTGGGTTTCAATCATATTAGACTGAAAGTTGAACTTTTTATGAAGGATTATTTAAAAACAAATGTGTCTTGAGCCCAACAGCCTTTGAAACCAAACAATCCTGGGAATTCAGTAAGGGAATGTCAACACTGTGGAGAACTTTTGGATTCAGAAAATTCAGTAATCCTACTTGATGTATGTTAACCGTATCAATATTAACAACCTTCTGCTTGATTTCAGCACTGATTTGAGAGCTGAGTTACTACTGGTCTTGTATTTTAACTAGTTGTGAAAGCACTGAGAGAGTTGTTCTTGGGTTGAACTTGACCTGCCTCTGGGAATGCTCTCTGTTCTATCCATCTTGAAAAGCTTTATGCAAGTGCATTTCTCTGCCTTCCTTCTTCTCATCTGCACCCCTTGGGAAAACGATAGATGCTCAAATATAGACGTGAACACTGCAGATGCTCTGTTTGGCAATTGTGCCTTTCAGCTTCCCAATGAAAACTTATATTGCTGACCACCCATTTGACTGAAAAGTGACTCATTTTACTGACAGATATCTGGGTTGAGATGCCAAAAGAATAGGTCATTTCAAATTTCCTTTTTAATTTTAAGTCATAGATTTGTGTTGCAACACTACTTGTTCAAAAGTTAGATCATGAAGGTTCCTTCCTCTGACCTCCAAATAATCAAAATATTCTTCAATAGGCTACATAAAAAGCAAGCAGAATATTCCTAATTATCAATCTTTCTCTTGAGTCATATAGTTCTTATAATTTCAAGGAAGAGAAACTCAAATATAAAGTGTTACAATAGCCAAGCCTACCAGCACTGTTATCTAACCATTCAGCAATTTTCTCTGCCAAGTCACTCTGAACCTTAGACTACTGAGAATGTGTTTTTAATTAATTTTTAAGGTTCTCCTCTTTTGAGTTAAAAGATGGTCACAATTTTTATAAGTAAAATTGAAGAAAACACACAAAATAGAACATCTGAGATATTTCCATTTGGAATTATATATATATAAACATATATATATATATATATAATTTTAATATCTCTACATATATAAAGGCACTGGGATAAATCTCCATCTTCTGTGTCAGTGGGACATAGGTCCATTTTCTTAGGAATAGGGAACTCCTTTCGCAATGGAAGTGAGGAAATTGGCTGAAGCATCCTTCTTGAATATAATTCCATGAAGCCACCATTTAAGGTCGTCTGGATCTTGGTTCCTTCTAGCAATCTACTACTCCAACAGTGTGTAGTTCATCAAATTCAGGTCTTTCTGAAGCCAGGCTAGAAATACAAAGTGAGGTGGACGACTAAGGTAACTGAGCAATAAGGAGGAAAGGAAGACGAGCAAAACAATTTCCCAATTTCATTTTTTCCCATATTCTCTGTGCTTGACAAGGGAAAAAATATTCGGGTCTGAGTTCCTCTCATTCTTAGCCATTGTTGGTTCAAAGTCTGAGAGAAAAAAAAAAAGGTAAAAACGAAAATATGGAGTCCAGAATTCCATTAGCTCTCTTGCATGTAATATCACAACTTAAAAGGCTTTCCAAAATGGAGGGATAAACTTTTAAAAATATAGCCCAATCTTTTCAATCTAAACAAGTAAACACTAAAAATATATTTTAGAAATCCAGCAAACACACTAACCACAGTCAAAGCAAAGGAAGGCTTATGGCTTACCAAATGACAGTGGCTGTCTACAAGAGAGAGAAAGAGAATACTCCAAAATTCTATCTGATGTGGCAGAGCTCAGCACAGCTACTGTTCTTCTTTCCTAAAATCAAGGCATAAAGAAATTGAATAAAACTTGCCAAAATGTCACCTGGTGCCTCCCAAAGCAGATTAAAGAAGGGAGTGTCCAGAAACGAGGATGAAGAAAACTACTTAGAGAAGACCCTTCTCCTATCAGTGGGCCACCAGGGTTTATCTGGGTAATAAAATGATAATAGGCCTTTTTGTCATCTTCTTTTTATAATTTATACATTTAAATTTCAGTTAACATTTAAAAAATATCCAATCAGAATGACAGGCATTTCCAGAAGTATCAGTTTTTTTAATCCTCACCCTTTTACAAATGTGAAAACTGAGGCTCAGTATAGCTGTCAAGGGATTTTCCTAAATCATTGAAGCTGTAAATTTGGGACCGAAGTCTAAATCAGTTTCTCATTTTATCTTGGCTATCTTCTTAAAATTCTGCTTAGGGACATAGGGAGGGAGAAGGGTAAACTGGGACGAAGTGAGAGAGTGGCATGGACATATAGACACTACCAAATGTAAAATAGCTAGTGGGAAGCAGCCAAATAGCACAGGGAGATCAGCTCAGGGCTTTGTGACCACCTAGAGGGGTGGGATAGGGAGGGTGGGAGGGAAATGCAAAAAGGAGGGGATATGGGGAGATATATATATACATATAGCTGATGCACTGTTATACAGCAGAGACTAACACAACATTTTAAAGCAATTATACTGCAATAAAGATGTTAAAATATATATATAAGAAAGCTATACTATAAAATAGACACAGTGATAATATATCTGAGAGGTGGAATTATGGCTGCTTTTTATTTTTTTAACCTATTTTTGGATTATTTGATTACATGATTTCTCTATAAAGAATATGAATCTCTTGTGTAATAAAAGTTACTCAAAACCAAAAAAATAAAACAAAACAAAACAATTCTGTTTAGGAAGAGAGGATAGAATGAAGGTTTGAGCATAGAAATCCTTCTGGAAATCACTGAAGATACTGGGCCTGTAGTGCAGTTTCATTTGTAGTGGGTTTGGCTTACACTCTTATATTTAGTTTTATTTCTATACAACTATCAAAGAAGGAGAAAGAAGTTGAGTAATATTTGCATTTGCAACTAATCAAAGCAGAATTGCTTTTAGCTTTAACAAAAAGATTGTTCTGTGATCTCAGATTAACATCTTTATTCTTAAATGGAGCATAAATAACATTTATTGGCGGGGACTTCCGGGAAGATGGCGGAAGAGTAAGACGCGGAGATCCCCTTCCTCCCCACAGATAC
>NW_006784957.1:0-216 GCF_000442215.2 Lipotes vexillifer | reverse complement strand
TATTTAGAGCTCTTCCATGTAACACTTACACAAAAAACAAACAATTAAGGGCCATAGACTTCATTGTCTGTTCCAAGGAAAGCACCAACCAACCAAAAACAAACAAACAAGTAACAAATTATGAAAGCTGATTTTTCTTCTAGGTCTTAACAGTTTCCCTTTACTGATTTTTAAATTGAAGTATAGTTGATTTACAATGTTGTGATAGTTTCAGGT
>NW_006784955.1:0-2839 GCF_000442215.2 Lipotes vexillifer | reverse complement strand
AAAACTTCTTGCTTTCTATATTTCTCATTTTAATTTCTTTCTCAATTGAATGCGGTGAGAATCCTAAATGGAACATCCAAGTTTTCAGATATTTTCTGACTGGAATCCATTTCATCTACTGAGGTTTCTGTTTCCTCCCTGGGGATAAAAGGAGGATGGATGAATGAATGGAAGGAGAGAGAGATAAACATAGGTTATGTGTGGAACACCAACTGATGTGTCAAATGCTATCAACAAGGCTTGGAATGTCAAGGAAGTGCAGAGGAATATGGCAGGTGCTGTGTCAATAAATAACTTGAAGCCTTAGGGAATGTGGTATTTTATCTTGGTCTTAGGAGGTTAGGGTTTCAGCAAGTGGAGATGGGTGAGGAAGGGCATTCCACGTCACAGCAACAGCGTGAGCTGTGGCCTGTGACAAGACAGTGAGGCATGGGGGTGTGAGGTGTCTGGGACGGGAGGATATCTGAAAAGTTAACTAGTTCTATGGCTGGGAAAGCTCCTCCAGGCCAGGTCATATGCCAGGCTAAGTAGGAATTTGGGGGCTGATACTTCAAAGTTGCTGCCAAACTGGACGAATTTCTGGGAACTTATTAGTTGCAATTTTCCAGTCATCCTCCATTTTCTGCCTTATTCAAAGCCCTTTTGTGTTTGGACTTACTTCCCTGTGGGGCATGAGATGCAAGTGTACTCTGGGATGGAAGTGAGTGTCACGCCAGCGTGACAGACAACTCAGTACTTTTTAAAATCAACATGTTATTTTTAAAAAAAACATGTTATTAAGATGTTATGTTTTAGAATACTTTCAGATTGACAGAAATACTGAGCAGATAGCACAGAGTTCTCATAGTGCCTCTCCCAGTTTCCCTTATTATTAACATCTTGCCTTAATGTGATACATTCATTACAAGTAATACACCACTATTAACACATTACTATTAACTAAAGTCCACAGTTTGCATTGATGTTTGATCTTTGTGTTGTACAGTTTGATGAGCTTGAAAATGCATAAAGTTATGCATCCGTCAAGACGGTATCAAACAGAATAGTCCCATTATCCTAAAAATCTCCAGCGCTTTACCTATGCATCCCTCAGCCACCACCACCACTGTGCTGAAAAGCTGTTATCCACTGATAGTTTTGCCTTTTCAGAGTATCATATAGTTGAAATCATGCAGTTGTAGCCTTTTTAGGCTAGCTTCTTTCACATACCAAAATGCATTAATGGTCCCTTCATGTCTTTTCATGGCTTGATAGCTCATTTCTTTTTATCACTGACTAATGATTCATGGTATGGATGTACCCCTGTTTGTTTATCCCTTCACCTGTTGAAAGGCATCTTGATTGCTTACCAGTTTGGGCAACTATAAATAAAGCTGCACAGTTGTATTCAGGGTTTTTACCTAAAAGTATAAAAGTGTGATTTCTAGATCATACGGTAAAACTGTGTTTAACTTGGTAGGGAACTGTCAAAATGTCTTCCAAAGTGGCTGTACCATTTTACACTCCCTCCAGCAATGAATGAGAGCTCCTGTTGCTCTACATCTCTACCTATGGTACCCCTACACGTCTATTACAGTAGCTAAAATTTTAAAAAAAATAAAAAAATAAAAACACAAATTCTGGTAGGGATGTGGAGCAACAGGAGCTCTCATTCACCACAATAAATCTTGTTACCTTCTGTCACCATACATAGTTGCAAAAATGTTTTTTCTTGTGATGAGAACTTTTAAGATTTATTCTCTTAGCAACTTTCAAATACGGAATACAGTATTATTAACTAAAGTCACCATGGTGTACATTATATCCCCAAGACTTATTTATTTTATAACTGGAAGTTTGTACCTTTTGACCCCCTTCACCCATTTTTCCCACCCTGACGCCCCTCCCCTCTGGCAACCACCAATCTGTTGTCTGTATCTGTGGGTTTGGTTCTGTTTTGTTTTGATTTGTTTTTATGCTTGTTTTGTTTTCTTAGTTCCCACAGATAAGTGAAACCATATGTATTTGCCTTTCTCTGTTTGACTTGTTGCACTTAGCAAATGCCCTCAAGGTCCATCCATGTTGCCACACATGGCAAGATTCCATTCTTTTTTATGGCTGAGTAGTATTCCAATATATATCTCACATCTTCTTTTTTCATTCATCCACCAACAGACACTCACGTTGTTTCCATATTTTGGCTGTTGTAAATAATGCTTCAGTGAACATGGGGGGTGCATATATCTTTTCAAATTAGCATTTTCGTCTTCTTCAGATAAACACCCCAACTAGTCAGAGCAATCCTGAGAAAGGATAACAAAGCTGGAGGTATCACACGCCCTGGTTTCAAACTATATTACCAAACTATAGTAATCAAAATAGTGTGGTACTGGCATAAAAGCAGACACATTGATCAATGGAACAGAATAGAGAGCCCAGAAGTAAACCCACGAATATATTGACCAATTAACTTATGACAAATGAGGGAAGAATATATAGTGGGGAAAGGATAGTCTCTTCAAGAAATGGTGTCAGAAAAACTGGACAGACACATGCAAAAGAATGAAAGTAGAACACTACCTTACACCATACCCAAAATTTAACTCAGAAAAGGATTAAATACTTGAATGTCAGACCTGGAAACATAAAACTCCTAGAGGGAAACACCGTGGTAAGATCCTTGACATTGGTCTTGGTGATGATTTTTTGGATCTGACTCCATAAGCAAAGACAATAAAAGCAAAATAAAACAAGTGGGACTATGTTAAACTTTAAAGATTTGCACAGCAAAAGAAAACATCAACAAAATGAAAAGGCAACCTACTGAATGGGAGAAAATATTTGCAAATCATACATCTGA
>NW_006784954.1:0-271 GCF_000442215.2 Lipotes vexillifer | reverse complement strand
CACACTGCAGTGGACATTTGTTAAGTGTGTCCCCAGCATCAATACAGGCCGTTCTCAGGCCTGGGTCTGGGAGGGTTCACAAGGCAGTTCCCGAGACAGGCCCCGACTGCCTTCGGCACAACCTACACTCACGAAGATCGGTTCAGGAACGGACACGTGATGAAGAGATGGCTGTTAGAACTTCTGGGGGCAAAAAGCCTTCTTCTCGTCCAGGAGCTTCATAACAAGGCTCTCTTTTCAGCTGGCCAAGGATGAGAAAGCTGTTTGCAGC
>NW_006784953.1:0-312 GCF_000442215.2 Lipotes vexillifer | reverse complement strand
ATAAACAGCATGTAAGTCAAATAGTAAAGCATAATTAAAATTAGAAAAATATTAAAAAAAAAAACACAGTGATTTACAACTGTTCTCCTGAATGGTGAACACTTAGGAAATTCCATGATACCTTGCTCATTACTTAAATAGCAGTTTCTTTCTAAAGGGCAAAAGACAAGCCTGAGATCAGACAATGAATCATCAAGCATTAACGCACAGACACAGATTTCTATTTCTACAGCTGTAGAAAAATTAAAGGATAGTTACTTTCTTTTTTTTTTTTTTGGCTACGTTGGGTCTTCGTTGCTGCGCGCAAGCTTT
>NW_006784952.1:0-307 GCF_000442215.2 Lipotes vexillifer | reverse complement strand
GAACCCCTATAATTCGAATGTTGGTGCATTTAATATTGTCCCAGAGGTCTCTGAGACTGTCCTAAGTTCTTTGCATTCTTTTTTATTTATTCTGCTCCACAGTAGTTATTTGCACTATTTTATCTTCCAGGTCACTTATCCGTTCTTCTCCCTCAGTTATTCTGCTATTGATCCTATCTAGAGTACTTTTAATTTCATTTATTGTGTTGTTTATCGTTGCTTGTTTCACCTTTATTTCTTCTTTGTCCTTGTTAACTGTTTCTTGCATTTTGTCCATTTTATTTCCAAGATTTTGGATCATCTTTAC
>NW_006784951.1:0-3818 GCF_000442215.2 Lipotes vexillifer | reverse complement strand
CAGGGGACATGGGTTCGTGCCCTGGTCTGGGAAGATCCCACGTGCCGCGGAGCGGCTGGGCCCTTGAGCTGTGGCCGCTGAGCCTGAGCGTCCGGAGCCAGTGCTCCGCAACGGGAGAGGCCAAAACAGTGAAAGGCCTGCGTACCGAAAGAAAAAAAACAAAAACAACCCCCCCCCAACATCTGGACCTTCATGGCCCCTGTCATAATTTCCCCATAAAATTGTAATGATGACCCATATTTCCTCAGACTTTAAGAAATCCAAAACAATAATTTACATCTATTTCTTAATCTCTAATATAGAGGTCATTACCCAGCTCATAGAAAGTACTCAACAAACCAAAAGAAAGAAAGAATGAGTTCATGAAGAGCATCAAAACATTTATGAAAGACAGTGATGGTCCCTAGCATGCCAGATATTCACAGAGGAAAAGTCATGTGTGATGGAAATTTGTTTCATGTTTGGAATGGAGTTGTTTACTTATATCGGAAGACTACATGGTGTACCTTGACTCGAGCAACACATGTGACAGGAACTCATCATTTTATTCCTGTGAGAAGAAGGAGATGGAGTGAGGGCTGGTCCAATCAAATGGATTTGTCACTGGCAAAACAAGTAAACTCAAGTAATTTTGATTATTAGATTATTGTTTCCGAGAAACAATTGGGCCAACCCAACAGTAGCACGTGTAGTGGTGTGTGGAGTTTGGTCTTGGTTTTGAGTTTGTCATTATCTTAAATCAATGTATTGAATAATAGTAATAATAATATTTTAAATGTTGAGAGTTTACTGTAAACTTTTCATGCATTAATTCACTCAAGACTCAGAAGAACCCTTTGGATTAGATATTATTATAATCCCCATTTTATAGATAAGGAAACTGGGTCACAGTATGCCTAATGATATTCTGATCATATCCTGAGATGACATAAAGCTGAAATAAGAGTTATCTATTGGATCATAAAAGCAGGCTTTCAACAGAGCTCAGTAGACTGGAATAATGGAAGAAAAATTCAATTACTATGGTATGGGCAGTCTTTGACAGAAGTTTTTCTGTGAAAAAAAAAAAGGGCTTTTATTAAAGGTTTACAAAAGATTCCAAATAATGGTGGTATTAGGAAAAATTTCATAAGTTCATTTAGGCTCTTATTAAGTCCCCTGCCAATAAGAGTTAGGTAAATTTCCAATATCACTCCTTCCTGGAGATGGAACTCAATAATTTGACACCAGATGCATCAGACATTTCTGCACAAGGAATTACTGAAGCTAATCCAAGTGCTATTACAACATTTCATTACCATATTCCAGGATAACCTGCCAATTTCACCCCGTGTCCTTCAACTTTGTCATTTATCATCCTTAATGATGCCGTTTCCCAGTCTTAGAAGGAGCAGCTGTTAGGTATCTATAGGATCCCCTCCTCAGTTAATTCTTCTCAGGTGGTATCTCTTCACTCAAAGTGTGTTAGGTAACGAAGGCAATTTACAGATATCTGAGTTCAATACCACTTTAGCATCATCATTTAAATCATTTAGACAGGAGTATTTGGAACCTTCAGGCACATTTTGCACGGAAATTTGTAGCAATTCTCTACTACATTTTTCCTGAGTAGAAATGTCTACAAAATAAGCAATTTATAATAAATTGCACACGTGTTATCTCAGTCATTTCTTGGAATATGATAATTTTTACACATCCCTCCACACCTTCATATCTAGTGAGGCCTCCAGAAACCTTATGACAACACAGAAGTAAACTTATACCTCACAACTAATTTTAGGCATTAGGCAGATCTGAAAGTAGTGGTCTCAAGGTGTGCTCAAGGGTAGTGGTAAAACAGCCAAAACATGGAACATGGTTCTCTTAGAACCACTCTTCAAATCTATGTGGAGGAATAGAACAAAATGATAAATTGTTGCTTTGGTTTTCAAATGATTTAGTATTTATAAAATATGTCTATAATTTCTCTTAAATGTAATTTATTGTTATATTTCTGAATAAAAAGGTTAACTATGTCTTTAAATAATTTTAGAAATAATACTCCATATTTTTAAAAATCTTTCCAACTCTGTGGCCTATAGCAAAATTGCTTCACTAAGAACTAAATGAAACATCCATCTAAATGGATGATATTGTCTGCTTTTCACCCACCCCCCAAATTTATCAAAGGGGATTCTAATATCTGTTGTAAGCTGCAGCACCCTATATCAATTATAATATCTGAATAATGCTTAATTTAGATATAATAGCTATAACATCTAAAGGAAATATATGTATTTATACAGATATATATTTACAGATATAAATATACCCATAGGATTGTTTGTTTCTTCTCATAATTTTCTTTATAAGTTGTGATTTTCAAGGAGTTTATCCATTTCATCTAATTTGACTAATTTATGGGCATAAAATTACTCATACTACTACAATATTAAAATTTTACATCTGTACAGACAGTACTTCTAAAATGGCTCTGTGAGGACTTTGGCCAACTTTTTCTCAGTCAAGTAACTATTTAACTGGTGAAAATTACTTTTAAAAAATGTTTAAAATGTCTGGAAATTGATCTAAGAAGATGTAGTAAACAGAGAAATATTATTCAGGAAAATCTGCTCTATCTCAGTAAGAACAAGAATTCAGCCTGTGGCTTTGGTTTTACCCTGAGAGGAGCAGGGCACCAGTGTTTCTCATTCCTCCCCACTGCCTCCCAGCTCTGTGTTGTAGAAGTCCTATTCTGGGTAGGCATAGCCCAGAGAACTGGGCTCCCTTTCCTCACCTTGCTCTTAGAGCAGAATGTCTATGCCAGTTTCAGCATGCTAATCAGTTATTGGGGCCTGATGTACCCCTGCCCCATATCCCCCACCACAGCATGCTTGTAGGCCAGAGAATCTGTGAAGCCTAGAAGATCAGAAGCTAGTATTCCCCTCTCCAGTGTCTGTAGAGGTGTCACTCCAGGAGAATTAGGCTACTGTCCCCTCCTAGCTGTGGTGCAGTGACCCTGAGGTCCTGCCCAGGGAGAAGAGGTAGACTCTAAAGATGGCAAGCTCCAGAGCTCCACCTGAGAGGACTAACTAGGGGCATTTGTCTAGGAGCAATTGTTGTCAAAGACAATGGAGAATGCGTGAAGAGCAATTAAGAGGAGTCTTCTAGCTCTGTGAAACAAGAAAAATCACAGTGCAGCCAGAAATGGAAGAGAAATAGCCAAGAAGAGCTCTCTTGGGATCACAGTTAACTCTGGTCAGGAAGCCTATGTGCATACGCTAGGCTGCACCCTCATAGGACAAATCATTGAAGGATATGAGCATACTTGAAAGTATTTTCCAAGCCACACACAGATCTGCAAAGGGTAGAAGCCTAACTGGATCAAGGGACTTCAGTGCAACCACTGACCAACTGCTGGGTAAACAAGGAACTACTTTAACTCAGGGGTAACAATAGGCTACTCTGACCCAGGGACATTAGAAATTCAGGCTTAAAAGTAAATCACACTCATCCGTGGCAGCCTGGAAGATTGGATGCATGCTCAAGGCTGTACTCTCTCAGAAATGACCAGAGAGATCACCTCTGAGCTATTAGCTTCTGGATGAACAAAAGGCATAGTCAATGAACTCCCTGAACTATGACAGCAGTGTCCATGACACATGCATCCAGTGGTAAAGAGTGAGAATATAACTGGCTGAGGGAGCCTAAGCATAAACTTTGACCAATAAATGACTTATGTTGACCTGAGGTGACCTCTAGATAGTTAAAGATTAAGTAAGGGGGAAAAGTCTGAGTAAGGACATCATAGGCTGAACACTGTAGGGAAGACACTGTAG
>NW_006784949.1:0-2067 GCF_000442215.2 Lipotes vexillifer | reverse complement strand
CCCTACACTATAAAAACGGGGACCATAATAGGAACTAACTCGTGGAGTTGCTGGAGAATTAAATGCGTCCCTACCGTCCACGTGCTTAGAATAGTGCTTGGCGCATCAGAAGCAGGCCACGAAAGTATGTGAAATAAATAAAATATGTGGGTGAAGGTTCTTTCCCTGCAGGGTCGGGGCCAAGAAGAGGGCCTATGGGATGGTGAACCTTTCTTTATTCTTACTCCACAGGCCAGGGGGAGACCAAGGCCAACAGCATTCTCATGCAGTCCTTGTCTGTTTCCCACTGAACCCTCCAGAGACCAGCAGGGAGGGCCCCTGAGACCAGAGAGCAGAGTCCTGGGCAGGCTGACTCAGTTGCTCGAATCCTCCCTCCAAGGCCCAAGGCCAAGAACACCTGTGATCCTGGATCAGGACAGCTTTCTCCTCCCAGAGGAAAGCTCGGACCCCTGCCATCACCTCGCCGCTGAATCCTGGTCAGCGATCTGCCAGTTAACTGCGTTGCTCACAGTGGGAAGCTAGACTGGGGTGATTCATCATCACGCATCACCCCATGGAGAGCTCATTTACAGCGCATGTTGGAGGAATGGTACTGGGCGTTGCGTTTACAGACGGAGCTCAAAATGTGCTGAGCGGCTTGTGCACACAGCAACGTGCCCAGCCCGGCCACATCCAGGAAGTCCTCCAGGCATCTCTGGCCATTTCTCCATCTTTCTCCCGGGGGCCTGCAGCCTCTATCGGTCTTCTGGCCCTTTTAATTGCTTCCTCTCCAGATGTCTCTCCTACCAGTGACAGAGTCCGGCCTGATGGTCCCAGGGTCTTGTATATTCTGCCAGGGTTGAGGCCCCTCCCCTCCCCCACTCAGGATGGACCAGCTCAGTCCTTACCCTGGTGTGGGCACAAGGTCTCTTGTTGCAGCTGGGCCCCTTGGCTGACCTTCTCAGCTCCTTCTCTAAGGCTGGAGAGGCCTGGCAGGATGCCTGCAGGCTCCTCCCCTCCACTCCAGGGCTCTGGCCAGAGCCTGGTCAGGGTCCTTGCTGAGTTCCCAGCCAACCCCTGGAGTGATGGCCTGAGGAGTCCAGTGGGGAAACCCCAGTGTGTAGGGCAGTATTCCATTGACTGTCCCCACCCCCTGATTGGGCAATGCCGGCTGGTCTCTGAATAGCTTCTGGGTGGCCTTCCCACCAGACCCCCTTGCCTACTTTCACCAGGTGCCAAGGAACACTGAAAAGGGCAACGAATGGCTAGGGGACCACGCTCAAAAGCCAGCCTGCCTCCCTCCCAAGCTGGCTCCTTTCCCTCCAGCCTCCTTTTCATAGAATTGTATTACAGAAGGGGATATAGAGGTCATCTCATCCCTCCCCCAGCTTCCAGAAGGAATAGTGTAGAGTGATATTGGGGTTCTCTGAGGCTTTACGCAAAACTCTGCACATTGGGTTGGCCAGAGGTCTCACTGGAGTTTCCTTGGCAATTCTGTGTCCATTGGGAAACACCAGCCCTGAACATCTGAGGCTCCCAGACGCTGGGAGATGGGATGACCCTGGCGTTCCCTGCAACCACTCAAAGTCTCTATGGGTGGAATGGCAGCCCCAGGACTGTCCCCCAGGGCTGACTCGTCTCTGATGAGAGCCAGGTGTGGATCCAGCTGCCATTTGGGTCCCTTGGGGAGCTTTCACAGTAGCTGCTAAATGGAGGTCCTGGATGGTGGGGACTCACACACACAGGTGCAGGTAGTGGTGGAAAGGGCAGGTGATCAGTGTTCTAAGTCTGCTCCTTCCACTAACCGTCTGTGTGACTTGAGGCACGCCTAAATCTCTTGACACCTTAATTTGCTCATCTGGAAAACGCAACATATTTCATTTGAGCTGCCTCACTTACCTCTGAGTTATATAAGGAGGGAAGAGCGAGATAATATATTAGGATGTGTTCTGAAAAAAACAAAAGTGCTATTCATGCCAACACAATGTATTAAAAATAAAAGATGCCGGGGCTTCCCTGGTGGCTCAGTGGTTGAGAGTCCGCCTGCCGATGCAAGGGACGCGGGTTCGTGCCCCGGTCCGGGAAGAT
>NW_006784947.1:0-799 GCF_000442215.2 Lipotes vexillifer | reverse complement strand
GAACACTAACCCGTGCCCTAACACGTACGCTAACCCTAAACCGTTGTTGTAACCTAACCTGTAATCTAAACCATACCCGTTCCCTAAACCTAACCCTAAAACTAACCCTAACTCTCACCCTTACCCAAAGCCTTACCCTAACCCCTGCCCTAATCCTAACCAGGACGCTAACACTAACCCATGCCCTAACAAGTACACTAACCCTAAACCCTTACCTGTACCCTAAACCGTCCCCTTTCCCTAACCCTAAACCTAACCCTAACACTAATGGTAACCCTTACCCATAGCCTTACCCAAACCCACGTCCTAATCCTCACCCATACGCTAACAGTAAACCGTGCCCTAACACGTACGCTAACCCTAAACCGTTGTTGTACCCTAACCTGTACCCTAAACCATCCCTGTTCCCTAAACCTCACACTTACGCGAATCCTTACCCTAACCCGTGCCCTAATCCTAACCCGTACGCTAACACCAACCCGTGCCCTACACGTACGCTAACCCTAAACCGTTGAGTACCCTAAACTGTGCCCTAAACCATCCCCGTTCCCTAGCCCTAAACCTGAACCTAACCCTGAACCCAACCTTTACCCGAAGCCTTACCCTAACCCAAGCCCTAATCCTAACCCGTACGCTAACACTAACCCGTGCCCTACACGTATGCTAACCCTAAACCATTGTCGTATGCTAAACTGTACCCTAAACTATCCTCTTTTCCTAACCCTAACCATAACCGTAACCCTAACCGTATCTCTTACCCGAAGCCTTACCCAAACCCACGTCCTAATCCTAACCCGTA
>NW_006784946.1:0-201 GCF_000442215.2 Lipotes vexillifer | reverse complement strand
TTGGCCTGTTTTCAATAGCGATAAACACTTATTAGAGAACTTAGCTAAGCACATCCACTCAGTACTTATTTATTGAGCAGCTACTGTGTTCCAGATGCTGGGCCAGACGAATAGAGGCCTGGAGAAATTGCCTGCACAAAGCTCATGGTGCTGTGATTGCACCCCCCTCCCAGGAGGCCGGGAAAGATGACTGAGGCTGGT
>NW_006784944.1:0-245 GCF_000442215.2 Lipotes vexillifer | reverse complement strand
AATTTTTCCCTCATAACCCATTATCAGGGTTTCTCCTTGGTTGCTCAAATGTGTTTTTGTCTTTTTTGGGTTTTTTCCTTCCTTTCTTCCTCCCTGCTCCCTCCCTTTCTCCCTTTCTTTTCTTTACTTTTGTTCTCTCTTCCTTCCTTGCTTCCTTCCTTCCTTTTTTCCTTCCTTCCTTCCTTTCTTTCTTTCTTTCTTTCTTTCTTTTTTCTCTTAGGTTGCTAAATTTTATAAATTTTTTT
>NW_006784942.1:0-354 GCF_000442215.2 Lipotes vexillifer | reverse complement strand
CGCGGAGCGGCTGGGCCCGTGAGCCATGGCCACTGGGCCTGCGCGTCCGGAGCCTGTGCTCTGTGGCGGGAAAGGCCACGGCACTGAGAGGCCCGCGTACTGCAAAAAAATAAAAAAATAAAAATAAAATAAAATAAAATTCTAATGAGAAAATATTCACTCTCCTCACCCTCTTGGGCGTCAGCACAAGGCGGGAGTCAGTTGCATCCTTTATTTATCCCTCTGATTTTCCAGAACTTTTCCTTCAAGGAGAAATCTCTGGGCTCTGTGGGAGATGTGAGTGGTGGCCATCAGGTAAATCTGAGACTGAAAAGCAAAAGGAAGAGAGACAGAGGAGGAGATGAGAATCGGTGA
>NW_006784941.1:0-4097 GCF_000442215.2 Lipotes vexillifer | reverse complement strand
GACACGGGTTCGTGCCCCGGTCCAGGAAGATCCCACATGCCGCGGAGTGGCTGGGCCCGTAAGCCATGGCTGCTGAGCCTGCGCGTCCAGAGCCTATGCTCCGCAATGGGAGAGGCCACAGTGGTGAGAGGCCCGCATACCGCAAAAAAAACCCCAAAAACAAACAAAAGAACCACCTTGTCTTGGTTAGAGCTCCTCTTGCCAACAACAGTATGCAGCAATGGCTGTTTTCTGGAGCCATTTTCCACCCTCAGAAAAACCTGCTGTTGACTATTCTGAGAAATCCACGCAGTTTTTGGAAGCCCCTGGAATAAATGAGATAAAGTTTGGGACATGCCTGCTTCCTTAGGACCTGGCACATGAGTGTGTTACCTTCTTCTTTCTAAGTCCAATCCTAAAAGCAAAATCTCTCCTCTTCTTGACTCCAAATAGTAAAAAGAAAGCCATCAACCTTTTCCTCCCTGTCTTCTTGGAAATCAAATTACCATAGAAGAAAGAACATGATTTCAGGTTCCTATGAACTGGGTTCAAATCCCAGCTCACCAAGCTGTGGGACCTAGTGTGAGTAAGTTCATTAACATCTCTGAGCCTCAGTTTCCTGCTCTGTAAAATGGAACTTTGCAGGGCTGTGAGATGAGCTGAGATAATGTACGTAAAGAGCCTGGTACACCAAGGACCCTCAATGGAAGTTAGCCATTTACATTTATTGTTATGATGACTGGCATTCCTCCAGCACCTACCTGCCTGTTTCCATCCCTTGGGCCAGCTTGCAGGGTCCAGGCAGAGATGACATTGAAGGCCTTGACCACTGTGCAGGTGGGGAAGAGGGAGGCCAGGTACTCAGCATTGGACTCATGGTACCGAAGGTGCTCCTGCTGTGTGGGGTTGCTCACGTCCACCAGGATCTTGCCAGCCAGCTGGTCACTGAGACCACATAGTGTGGAGTAGTGTTCCCGGAACATAGCCACGAAGATGACCTCTGGGGACCCCACTGCCTCCTCCTGGAGAGTCACTTGTGCTGCTGAGGGGAACAGCCCAGCCGTGCGTTTGGGGTTGCGGCTCCCCACCACCACGCTGAAGCCGGAGCCCACCAGGCGTGTGGCCAGGGAGCGGGCAAAGTCCCCGCTGCCCAGGATGCCCACTTTGGGAACCTCCCTGGGGGCCTCGGCAAGGCTGCCGTCACTGCCCACCAGGTGGCGGCTGATGAGGGGCTTGTCCATCTCTCCTGATGTTCTGGTGGCTAGAAGAGAAAACAGGAACTTGATCAGTGGAGGGCTTTTGGACTGCCTCTCCTACCAGCTCCCTCTCTTGTCCACTGGAGCTGTATGGTGGTCCAACATTCACCCAACAGGGCTTTATGAGTATTAACATGTGCCAGCATGGGGGCACAAGCTGAACAAGACCCAGCCCCTTCCTGAGGAGGACACAGCCTCCGGAAAAGGAGAGGAAAGGACCACTGCCCTCCACACTCTGTCCTTTGTTCTGAGTTATTTCCTTGGTACAAATTTGCAAGCGTGAGAGTGCTGAGAAAGAAGGGTATGGAATTTCTGTGATCAATGCTATGCAGTGCCATACGTCTTTTCAAAAGGATTATGTAATGGCTGGTGTTACTACCCAGGAGTGACCCAACCTCAGCATCACCGGGTTTATCTGATTACCAGGAAGGGTAGACAAGTTCCTGTGCTTGTTTACATTTTGCATTTTGGGATGGTGTCTCTGATGCTCTTCTTTAAGTAGATGACGAGCAGCTTAAAGGCAGGGACCTCATCTTATTTGACTTTGGGACCATTTGTCCCAAGGGCTGGCACAGAGCTGGTGTTCAATGTTTGCTGAATGAATGAACACTGAAATCCTACTCTCTGAGGGTGGGATTGGAGTGGGACATGACAGTGAATGGGACCCTAAGATTGGGTGGGTGCCCTGGGAGCTCCTTTACTAAGTCTGAGATATGAGGGGACATGGAGGAAACCCTGGACTTGGGCCACGAATTTATAGTAAACTTGGGTGGGAAAATTATTTGTTTTAATGGTCACCAACTTCTAACTGAAAGTTGCTATTTTCTTCAAGTATGAATGTAAGCAGCAACACAGTAGTATTAGCCTACCTGTGAGTTTGTCACCAATAATGACCAATGTCACATCACAAATTTAATTGTGAAAGGAGTCTCCAAATGCAATTTAAACTCATCATTAATTTAAAATTATGGTAGGTGGAACACTTAAATACAGAAAGCAAATATTAACATATCTGAAGGGAAAACAGACAACACTATAAATAACAGTAGGGGACTTCACTACCCCACTTTCAACCATGGATGGATCAGACAAAAAAAATCAGTACGGGAACATTGAACTTGAACTATACTTTAGACCAAATGAACCTAACAGACATACAGAGAACGTTCTATCCAATAGCAGCACAATACACATTCTCCTCATGTGTCACAGAATATTCTCCAGGACAGAGCATATGTTAGGTCATAAAACACATCTTAACAATTTTAAAAATACTGAAATCATATCAGGTATTTTTTTCTGACCACAATAGTATGAAACTAGAAATCAATAACAGGAGGATAATTAGATAATTCACAAATATGTGGAAATTAGTAAACTCCTGAACAACCAATGACCCAAAGAAGAAATCAAAAGGGAAATAAAAAAAAACTATCTGAAACAAGCAAAAATTGAAGTGCAACATACTAAAAAGTATGGGATGAAGCAAAAGCAGCTCTAAAAGGAAAGTTTATAGCTTAACGGCAAAATGAAGAAAAAAGAAAGATCTCAAACAACTTAACTTTACAACTCAAGGAACTAGGAAAAGAACAACAAACTAAGTCCAAAGTTAACAGAAGGAAGGATATAACAAAGATCAGAGTGGAAACAATTGCAATAAAGGCTAGAAACACAGCAGAAAAAAAAAATCAATAAAACTAAGACCTGGTTTTTTGAAAAGATAAAACTGACAAACCTTTAGCTAGATTCACAAAGAAAAAAAAAAGACTCAAATAAGATTAAAAAAGAGAGACATTACAACGGATAACACAGAAATACAAAAGATCATGAGACTGTTATGAACAGTTATATGACAACAAACTGGACAACCCAGAAGAAATGGATAAATTCCTAGAAACATACCATCTACCAAGATTGACTCATGAAGAAATAAAAAATCTGAACAGGCCAGTAATGAGTACGGAGATTGAATCAGTGATGTAAAAAACTCCCCCAACAAAGAAAGGCCTAGGACTGGGGGGCTTCCCTGGTGAATTCTTCCAAACATTTCATGAAGAGTTAACGCTAATCCTTCTCCCACTCTTCCAAAAAACTGAAGAGGAGGGAACACTTCCAAGCTCATTTTGTGAGGCCATCATTACTCTGATATCAAAGACAGTTAAGGGCACTACATGAAAAGCAAATTACAGGCCAATATCCTGATGAACACAGATGCAAAAATCCTCAATGAAACACTAGCAAACTGAATTCAAAGCACATTAAAAGGATCCTACACCATGATCAAAGTGGGATTTATCTCTGAGATGCAAGGATGGTTCAACATAAGCAAACCATTAAATGTGAAACACCACATTAACAGAAGAGGGATGAAAATGATATGATCATCTCAATAGATGCAGAGAAAAACATTTACCAGAATTGAACATTCTTTCATGATAAAAACTCTCAACAAATTAGACACAGAACTAGGAATGTACTTCAGTATAATAAAGGCCATATATGACAAGCTCACACCTAACATCATACTTAATGATGAGAAGCTGAAAGCTTTTTCCTCTAAGATCAGGAACTATTCAACATAGTACTGGAAGTCCTAGCTTGAGCAATCAGACAAGAAAAAGAACAAAGGCATCCAAACTGGTAAGGAAGAAATAAAATTATCTTTGTTTGCAGTTGATGTGATCTTATATATAGAAAACTCTAAAGACTCCACCAAAAAACTGTAACAACTAAGAAATTCATCCAGTAAAGTTGCAGGATACAAAATCAACATACAGGGCTTCCCTGGTGGCACACTGGTTAAAGAATCTGCCTGCCAATGCAGGGGACATGGGTTCGAGCCCTGGTCCGGGAAGATCCCAC
>NW_006784940.1:0-3945 GCF_000442215.2 Lipotes vexillifer | reverse complement strand
AACTTCCGAGGGAGACAAAGTGCTTATTACCCACACCTGATGTGATTAGGATCTAGAAAAAGCCATCTGAGTTATCCGGAATGTGCTGAGTCACACCTCGTGGTGTAAAGCAGCGGTCGTTTACCGGGATTATCTTCCGTGGCTGGAGGGTTGGTGGGTTCAGCTGGGCTGTCCTCACTCCGGTCTTTCAGCCAATCCGTAGCTGGGGCCGGAGCTGTTTCCAAGGCTTCCTCGCCCGTGTGTGGTAGATGATGGCTGTCATCTGGGTCCAGGATGGGCCACATGATTCGCAGAGTTCAGGGCAAAATGAAGACGTGGGCCCTTTGTTCAATAATTATTAAGAATTCCAAGATGGCAGAGTCCTTCTGAGCTGGGGGCCCTGGGCGACTGCATGAGCTGTACCCCAGTGAGGCCCATCCCGTCTGGGTCTGCAGTGGGGTCTGCAGCCTGAGTAACTGCCCACGGTCTCTCCATGGGGCGTGGACTTCCTCACACCACGGCAGCTGGTCCAAGAGTGAGCATCAGAGAATTACACTGTGTCATCTTCCGTGACCTAAGCTCCGAAGAAACTGAGCATCCTGTCTGCCACATTCTGTTCCTTAGAAGTGTGCCATTAAGGCTATATTCAAGGGAAGGAGAATTATAGTCCAGCTCCTGATGGGAGAAGTGTCAAAGAATTTGTGGATGAGCTTTTAAAAGCATCATAGGAGGGTCAATGAAGGTTGGCTGGGCTCTGGTGCATTCACTCAACTCTACTTTATTTTGGTTGGGGGGCGGTGTGATCTCTAATCTTCCTGCATGACTATGGACATGTTACCGTGCCTCTGGGCCTCAGTTTTTCCCATCTGTAAAATGGGATGACAATGCCCACTTACCGCTCTGCAGTAGATCATATGGAATAAGAAACAGGAGACTCCTAGGCGGACCTGGTGTAGGTGGGGGTCCCTGCAGTAACCTGTGCACTGGCTTTCTTGTCCCACGTCTTTCTTTCCCGCTGGCACCCCTTTCTTTGTTTCCTGACCGGATCCAACCCTCCTGGCAGGATTTTAGAGCCAAGATGCGTGGAGTTTATGGGCGTTATGACGCTCGGCTGCTCACGGACACCACCCTGTCCCCGGCTGTCCCGTGCTTTCTCGCCCAGGTGAGCACTGGGGGTGGGGCGTAACACCTGTGACAAAGGTGAAGAGACCAGAGACCAGAGGCTGGCTGAGAACTCGGGTCTGAGAAGGGAGTGCTTGCTGCCTGGGGAGTGGGAGGGTGGCCCTGAATCTGACCTGGACCTGCCTGAAGCAGACTCAGGGAACCACAGTGTGGTGAGGGGCGTCTCATGCTTTCTGAATAATTCTCTTGAAAGGCAGCGGAGGAAGTATGGTCCCCAGCCAGACTGCCTGGGTCCAAACCCACTGCTCCCAAGCTGTGTGACCCTGGGAAAGTTCCTTAACCTCTCTGTGCCTTAGATTCCTCACCTGCAAAGTGCGGCCAGTGATAGTAACTCCCTCAAAGGGCTGTGGTATTAGGCGAACACATCTACCCGAGACATTTAGGAAACAGTGCTCGTCACTGTCATTATTATTACTGCTGTTGTTGTGATGATGATGATGATTTTGTTACTGTTGTTGTTATGTATTTCTTTTATTTAGAGCACCCAGAGCACCGTACGGAGCCAGAGAA
Organism: Lipotes vexillifer; assembly: GCF_000442215.2. Lineage (NCBI taxonomy): Eukaryota > Metazoa > Chordata > Mammalia > Artiodactyla > Lipotidae > Lipotes > Lipotes vexillifer. Next base: position 2,274 of record NW_006784940.1, on the reverse strand, counting down.
AAGAAGCAGCCAGTGAGGACAAATCGGCCGAGGAGGACCCCGTGGAGGACCTCAGGGGACAGGGAAGGGGCTCCATCGCTAGGACGAGAACTCCCCAGTCAGGAAAAGGGGGCTGAGGCTGGATGCTTGGAGGCTCTGCCGTGTGCAAATTCCATGTCCTCTGAGTCCCGCTTTCCTCATCTGTCTGGCAGGAATCACATCACTCAGCTCACAGGCTGCTCTGGGGATCAAGGTGCCCAGAAGGACAGCTGGTACATGGCAGGTGTTCAATAAACATGGGTGCATCTCACCCTGACTCCTGCTGGGTCTCATTTCCTGTCTTATGACTGGGCTTCTGGGTGTTTAAGCCCGTGTTAACGTGTGTTACCGAACCAAACTCGGGTCCATTTGCCTGCGTGCGGTAAAGCCAATTTACTGACACCGGGTTGTAGTGAAGGAAAGGGCAGGATTTATTGCAGGTGCCAAGCAAAGAGTCCAGGCAGCTGGTGCTCAAAAGGTCCCAACTTCCCGATGACTTTCAGGAAAGGTTTTTAAACACAGGGTGAGGGAGAGAGACCGTGGGGTGCGTTATCAGCTCTTGGACATTTTTCTTTTATTCTTTTTTTTTTTTGGCTGCACCGTGCGACTTGTGGGGTCTTAGTTCCCCAGTCAGGGGTCGAACCTGGGCCCCCTGTAGTCGAAGTGCAGAGCCCTAACCACTGGGCCACCAGGGAAGTCCCTTGTGGACATTCTTCTGATTGGCTGGGGGTGAGGTCACTGGGCCAGTCCAGTTAACTTCTTTCACCTGTGGTGTTTCCGTACCTGCAAAACAGCTCAGAGGACGTGGCGCACAATATTATCTACAGCCCTTGAGGAGGAACTAAAGGTCCTTGGCTTTGTTTAATGGCTGAACTCTTATTATGTTGTCCTGCTTGACTATTTTCCTTAGCTTCTGCATTTTCTCATTTCTCTGATTAAATTTATTCTTTGGAACTCGGGGAAGGCCTCGGAGGCTAAAGTTTTTCTCCAAACAAGAGTCAGGTGGAGGACATTGGGTGGGTCTGTCCCGGGAAAGCCCCGTAGAGTCCTTATTGGTTGGAGGTGAATCATCTCCCAGGGCTGCCCTAACAAAGCACCACACACTGGGGGCTTCAAACCACAGAAATCTATTCTCATTCAGGCTGGACTCCAAGATCAAGGTGCTGGCAGGTCTGGTTCCTTCTGGGGTCTGTGAGGAGAATCTCCGGGTGGTTCCCAGGCCATCCTAGGTGCTCCTTGGCTTGTAGACACATCACCCTGATCTCCACCTTCACCTTCACGTGGTGTCTCCCTGTCTGTGTCTCTGTGTCCAAATTTCCCCTTTTTATAAGGACACCAGTCATAGGATCAGGGGTCCACCCCATTCATCCTAACTAAATATATCTGCAAAGACTCTCTATTTCCAAATAAGGTCACATTGTGAGTACTGGGAGTCAGGACTTCAACACATGAGTTTTGGGGACGCAATTCACCCAAACCATAGGGACGTGATGTGCGGGGATGACCTTGGGACCAGGAACACATCACAGAAGTGGAGGAGGGGTGGGGGTCCGCAGGCTCGGCCGCCTGCCTGCCTGGGCCCCCTGGGTGTGCACATTTGGGGAGCAAATTCCTGACAGTGGCTGGGGGCATCTGAGCTCTGGGTCACTCGGCTCTCAGCACACCTCCTGCTGCCTCCTAGAGACTTCTGCCAGGGAGAGGACGTCCTGCAGCCGTTCAGGATAAACACTATGCTCTGGAGCCAGCTAGCCCCTGATTTCATTCCCCACTGCGGGTACCATGATTTCCTCATCAGCAAAGTGGTCAACAAAACCTTCCTCGCAGGTGTGGTGAAAAGGGAACCCTCCTACACTGTTGGAGGGAATGTATTATAAACTGGTGCAGCCACTACAGAAAACAGTATGGAGGTTCTTTAAAAAATAGTGTTACCATATAATCCAGCAATCCCACTCCTGGGCATATATCTGGAGAAAACTAATTCAAGAAGATACATGCACCCCAAGGTTCTTTGCGCACTATTTACAATAGCCAAGATACGGAAGCAACCTAAATGTCCATTGACAGATGAATGGATAAAGATGTGGTACCTATATACAATGGAATACTACTCAGCCATAAAAAAGAATGAAATAATGTCATTTGCAGCAGCATGGATGGAACTAGAGATTATCACACTAAGTGAAGTAAGTCAGACAGAAAGACAAATATCATATGATATCACTTACATGTGGAATCTAAAATATGACACAAATGAAC
>NW_006784939.1:0-802 GCF_000442215.2 Lipotes vexillifer | reverse complement strand
GCCTGCCGATGCAGGGGACGCAGGTTCGTGCCCCGGTCCGGGAGGATCCCACATGCCGCGTAGCGGCTGGGCCCGTGGGCCATGGCCGCTGAGCCTGCACATCCGGAGCCTGTGCTCCTCAACAGGAGAGGCCACGGCAGTGAGAGGCCCGCTTACCGCAAAAATGTTCTGATTAAAGTCGAAGGCTTCCTTAGGTCTAATGTGTTGTGTCTTCTTTTCAGACTTAGGAGAAGTCAGTCAACTACATTTAACCCAGATGACATGTCTGAGCCTGAATTCAAAAGAGGAGGGACAAGGGCAACTGCAGGACCCCGACTGGGTTGGTCTCGAGATTTGGGACAATCTAACAGGTAAGAACAGTCAAACGAATGGCTTTTGCATCTCTACCCAAGCATCAAGGTCTCGTGAACACCTGTGGTGTTAGTATTGACCCTGGATTAGACAGTCAAATCCATTGCTTACTGCTGTGCCTTGTGGAAGGCTCCATCATCTTTAGAGCAGTGCAATTCGGCTGTGGTTGGTGAAAAACTGTACAGAAGATGAGGGCTCTGTGAGCTAGGTGAGGACCCAGAGCTAAAGTATCAGCAGCATCTGTACTAGAATGGCTCGTGGACTTAAATTTTACATAGAAACAGTTATTAGTACTCTAAAGCATAGCTCTGGAAAGATCAGATAGCATAGTGGTTAAGAGTAGGTTCTACAGACTTGTGGTTGCCAAGGGGGAGGGGAGGCGGGGGAGGAATGGATTGGGAGTTTGGGATTAGCGGATGCAAACCATTATATATAGGATGGATAAACAACA
>NW_006784938.1:0-400 GCF_000442215.2 Lipotes vexillifer | reverse complement strand
AAAAAAATCAAACTTAGTGTCAAAGACCTCTCCACAAAGAAAATTCTAGGCCCAGATAATTTCACTGGTGAATTCTCTCAATTAAGGGGAAAATGATACTAAACTTTGATTTCATACCAAACAAACTTTTAGAAAATAAAGGAGGAAGAGACACTCCCCAATTCATATGATACTCACACCTGATAACAACATTATAAGGAAAAAATTATAGACAACCTCCATAAATATTGATGTAGAAGTCTTAACAAAATAGTAAAAAATCAAATCCCACACAAAAATGGTCTACCATGATGGACTAGAGTTTATCCCAGGAATAATGAGTTAATTTAACATATAAACATATATATATATCATCACACACACACACACACACACACACACACACACACACACACACACA
>NW_006784937.1:0-202 GCF_000442215.2 Lipotes vexillifer | reverse complement strand
TTTCCCGTTCCCTTGGTGATGTTGGCCCTCTTGTGTGAGCTTGTTCCTGCTGTTTGCCGCAACGACTTGGTGACTGGGCTCTCTGATGTGAGTTTTCAAATGCTGGATTCCTCATCGTTTTATTATAAGGCCCCTCTGTTGTGAGGTTATTGCTGTCTGGTTCCCATCCACTTGGTGATGTGGGACCTGTGTTGTGAGGTCC
>NW_006784936.1:0-259 GCF_000442215.2 Lipotes vexillifer | reverse complement strand
GCTGCGGTCTGTAGATTTGGTTTAGATCTACCCCACATGTGTTCATTCTGAGGCCCAGGATGAAGTAACAGCAACTTCCCAGGGTTTAGTTTTTCTCATGGCAGATCACTGGAGCCCAAGAGGACCAAGCCAAATACAGCAAGTACATGCCAAGGCTCTGCTCACATAATATCCACTAACATTATATTGGCCAAAGCAAGTCACATGTCAAGCTTAATGTCAGTGGCATCAGAGTACACGCTGCCCAACATGAAGCCAT
>NW_006784935.1:0-202 GCF_000442215.2 Lipotes vexillifer | reverse complement strand
ATCTTCCCAGACTGGGGCACGAACCCATGTCCTCTGCATCGGCAGGCGGACTCTCAACCACTGTGTCACCAGGGAAGCCCTGTATTAGCTTTTAGATTCCATATAATGATATCATATAATATTTATCTTTGTCTGATTTACTTAGTATGGTAATTTCTAGGTCCATCCATGTTGCTGCAAATGGCATTATTTCATTCTTTTT
>NW_006784934.1:1508303-1511666 GCF_000442215.2 Lipotes vexillifer | reverse complement strand
GAACCCGTGTGCCCTGCATCGGCAGGCGGACTCTCAACCACTGCGCCACCAGGGAAGCCCGGTTGCTGGTTTTGATATCATTTTGTGCCTGGATGATTTTCTATTACTACTTTATGTTTGCCTTCACTAGTGAGCTTTCCCATGTGTGATTTTCTTGCTTCTAGTTGTGCCCTCTTTTTTTCCCCTCCTAGAGAAGTTCCTTTAGCATTTGTTGTAAGCCTGGTTTGGTGGTACTGAATTCTCTTAGCTTTTGCTTGTCTGTAGAGCTTTCTATTTCTCCGTCAAATCTGAAGAAGAGCCTTGCTGGGTAGAGTAATCTTAGTTGTAGGTTCTTCCCTTTCATCACTTTAAATATATCATGCCACTCTTTTCTGGCCTGCAGAGTTTCTGCTGACAAATCAGCTGATAACTTTATGGGGATTCCCTTGTATATTATTTCTTGCTTTTCCCTTGTTGCTTTTTATATATTTCTTTGTATTTATTTTTTGTCAGTTTGATTAATATGCATCTTGGCACGTTCCTCCTTGGGTTTATCCTGTATAGGACTTTCTGCATTTCCTGGACTTGAGTGACTTTTTCCTTTCCCATGTTAGGGTAGCTTTTGGCTATAATTTTTTCAAGTATATTCTCAGGTCCTTCCCCTTTTATTTCTTCTTCTTGGACCCCTATATTGTGAATGTTGGTGCATTTGCTGTTGTACCCAAAGTCTCTTAGGCTGTCCTAATTTCTTTTCATTCTCTTTTCTTTATTCTGTTCTGTGGCAGTGATTTCCACCACTCTGTTTTCCAGCTCACTTATTCGTTCTTCTGCCTCAGTTATTTGGCTATTGATTCCTTCCAGTGTATTTTTCATTTCAGTTACTGTGTTGTTCGTCTCTGTTTGTTTGTTCTTTAAATCTTCTTTCTCTTTGTTAAACATTTATCTTTCCAGTCTGTGCCTCCATTCATTTTCTGAGATTTTGAATCATGTTTACTACCATTACTCTGAATTCTTTTTCAGGTAGATTGCCTATCTCCTCTACATTTAATTGTTCTTGTGGGTTTTTATCTTGCTTCTTTGTCTGTAACATATTTCTCTGTCATCTCATTTTGTCTGACTTTCTGTGTTTGTGGTCTCTTTTCCAAAGGCTGCAAGATCATAGTTCCTCTTGCTTCTGGTGTCTGCGCCCCATGGGTGAGGTTGGTCCAGGGGCTTGTGTAGGTGTCCTGGTGGGAGGGACTGGTGCCTGCCCTTTAGTGGGTGGAGCTGAGTCTTGTCTCTCTGGTAGGCAGGGCCATGTCAAGGGGTGTGTCTTGAGGAGGCTGTGAGTTCAGTATGACTTTAGACAGCCTGTCTTTTGATGGGTGGGCCTGTGTTCCTAACTTGTTGGTTGTTTGGCCTGAGGCTTTCCAGCACTGGAGCCTGCAATTGTTGGGTGGGGCCAGGTCTTGGTGCCAAAATGCAGACCTCTGGGAGAGCTCACACTGATCAATATTCCCTGTGGCCTCTGCTACCGGTGTCCTTGCCCCTACAGTGAGCTATAGGCCACTTTTGCCTCCCCATGAGATCCTTTAAGACCTCTAGGTAGGCCAAGCCCAGGTTCCTATGGAGGTACTCCTTTGTGCTGGGTCCCAGTGCACATGAGACCTTGTGTGCACCCTCCAAGAGTGGAGTCTCTGTTTTCCCCAGCCCTGTGGAGCTCTTACACTCAAGCCCTGCTGGCCTTCAAGGCTAAATGTTCTGGTGGTTCTTCCTTATGATGCCAGACACTCAGACTGTCTTGGAGGGCTACTTTTATGTGGGAAATTCCCTGTGTAGCCTGTGTGGGTTTAACATTTTTTGGTGTGAGGGCTGTTTTTAGTAGAGATATCTGCCACCTCTTTCCTGAGTTATGCTGGCCATTATCCCCTTGATAGGAGGTGTGACTGATGCTGTGGTAACCAGAGCCCACACTGGATTTGAGCAGAGCCTCCCCTTTGCTCTGTAGTTATCACTGCCTTGTGGGGGTGGAGTCTGTTCCCTATTTGTTGGAGTAGAGGCCCCCAGATCTGTTTCTTAGCTGTATTTTTTATCTGTGGTGTGAAGTAGGTGAGATTGGAGCAGGCCCACTGGGAGAGAAGCCACTGAGTGTTCCTCCTCTGGAGCTGTTCACCCATGGGTGTGCTCTATTGTGTCACCTTTCATCCATTGTGTGAGCTCTTGGATGACACTGTTGTTGGCACTGCTCTCAGACCCACCTAATCTGTGGTTATGCAGGCAATTGGCCCTGGTGTTTCTCAGGCATTGTTTTCATCAGGCCACCAGCGTAGATCTACTGAAGTCAAGTCCCAGGATTGTAGTAATCATGGATCTGGACCCACTGTGGGTGCTATGGGGGCAGCTCAGACTCTGGCCTGGCCCAACTCCCATGTGTATGTGCCCACAATGTCCACAGCTGCTAAAACTAGACCCGTCTTGGCTGCAAGAGCACTCATTGTCTGTTCAGATGTTCTGCAGGTGCTGAGTTTGCAAACCAGTTGCAAGGGTATAAATCCACAGTTCGTGCAGCTGTAAGGAGAGATTTCAGCACTTTTTCCTTAGTTGAATGGCCCCTGGGGCTCAGCTGTGGTTTCAGCCCCAACTCTGCATGTGGGCCACCCACAGATGTCTGCTCATGAGGCTGCCCTGGAGCACACAAGCCTGCCCCAGTGGGGATGGGGCATGGAGGAGATGGCAGCTGGGGGCACAAGAGCTTGCTCCTGCGGGGAGGGGTTGCAGAGGAGACAGCAGCCTGGGGTGCGAGTGCCCACCTGGTGGGAGCCCTTCTTAGTGCTGGGGAGGAAGGGGCTGGCATGTGGGAAGAGAGCCTACAGTGGTGGCCCTGCCCTTTGCACGACACTCAACAATGATGCTTCACTTCTGTGGTGGTCCAGGCTTCCTCCACAAGCATTTCTGGTTGCAGAGTTCCTCACTCCTCTCCCTTCAGACTGTCTCCTCATAGCGAACAGCAGTCCTCTTGCCAGGTATGCTCTCCAAATCCCACGTTCTGGCACAAGGCCCCCGTCCACACCAGTGGATACACATCTCAGGCTGGAGCATGCTGGGCTATGGCACAGACCATCTGTGTAGGTCTCATTCTTTCATGTCAGCTGCAGACCATTTGCTGTGCTCTCCTCTGAGCCCCTGAAGCTTTCCTTCTGTCCCAACTGATCTCCCTGCCAGTGAGGGGGCTTCCCCAGATGCAGGAACCTCTCCTTTCCTTCAGCTCCCCCACCCAGCATTGCAGATCCCATCCCACTTCCTCTCCTCTTCTTTTTTTCCTTCTTCGTTCTTTCATCCTACCCAATTAGGCGGGGATCTTTCTTGTCCTTTTATGTGTCCAAGGTCCTCTGCTAGTGTTCAGCA